>NW_024466003.1:0-11036 GCF_017591425.1 Ochotona curzoniae | reverse complement strand
ACCCCGATATTTGGTGCCGTGACTCGGATAGAAGATATTTGGTGCTGTGACTTGGATAGAAGATATTTGGTGCCGTGACTCGGTGGAAGATATTTGGTGCCGTGACTCGGTGGAAGATATTTGGTGCCGTGACTCCTTGACCTGAGAGAATTTGCATCATAATAGGTAAGTGAATTCAGATAAGAAGCTGGGCGGCATTTGCCTAGAAAGAAGCTGGGATTAATACCCAGGAAGCCGCAGCAGCAGAGGCCCATTTAAACTGAGGTCTTGCTTACCTCAGGGAGCCGCTAATAGCAGCGGGGACGTGCACGTCAGGTTCGCCAGGTTTACAGGTTGGCGACAATCCAGGTTCCCGGTAAAGGGATGAATTAGGCTCCCGGTAAAGGGACAAGTCAGCCTCCTGGTAAAGGGACAAGTCAGGATCCTGGTAAAGGGACGAGTCAGGTTCCTGGTAAAGGGACAAGTCTGAGTCTGCAGTGCTGAGCAATATGAGGAATTTGGCTTCCTCGGCACGTATGCAGAACTTATTACAGAAACTGCTACAAAAGCATGGAACGCCGGTAAAGGCAGGGACGGTACTTTCATTTCTGCAAACAGTGCAGCGGCATGCCCCTTGGTTCAAGTTTGCCTGGCCACCTGCGCTGTCTCCTGGAGGTCCTTTGTTGCCTAGTGCACCACCTTGGCCACAATCAGGAACCCAGCAGATGGCTGAGGCTTCGCCTTGTTGTGGCAAGGTGGGCCTTTGGTCTGGGTATATTTACCTATTCAGCCCTCTAAAGTTTTAGCTACTTTTCCAGAATTAATGGACCAGGTAATTCTTAAAGCAGTAGAATGAGCTTGCGAGCAGTAATGATTGATAATCAGATTTTTCCTGTTGCAATTGCTACATCTTCTCCTTAGCCTGCAGAATTGGCTGCTGTTGCTTTAATTTTAAAATTAGTGCCTAACTCTTTGAATATTCTCTCAGACAATCTGACTAGCCAAAAGAATGGCCTCTAAAGCAGTCTAACCAGACCCTGTGAGGCCTTGGAGTAGCTAACTAGCCACAACAAAGTGCCTCTGTTATCTCCTGGGAGAACCATGAAGGTCACAAAGGATTTTTTCAACCTTATGTTTGTGTCATTCCCATGAGTTCTTTTTGCCTCTGCCCATACCGGAGAAAAATTTCGGGATGTTATTTCCCATTGTCTGCAAGCTTTTGCTGCTTGGGGTGTTCCTCAATGTTATAAGACAGATAATGGACCTGCATATGCAGCCAAAGCTTTTGCCACCTTTGCACTGAATTTGGCATAAAGCATTCCACAGGCATACCTTACAATCCTACTGGTCAAGCCGTGGAAGAGTGTGCCCATTTGGTCATTAAAACATTATTTTAATAAAACAAAAAGGGGGAATAGGAGCCTCCCTATATCCCTCTAGTCCTAAGCATCAGCTGGCTTTGGAGAATGTTTTAACAAAACAATGGATGGGCCCGCATCCTGTCTTACCACGGACGGATGCGAGGAGCGGTTTGTGTTTTTCCACAGGATTCAGACGGACCAGTGTGGGTGCCGGAACGTTTGAAAACAGAGCAAGATGAACTTTTAGATGTGGTGAATGCTGACTGGGTCAATATTTCTTCAGATGATAGAGGCTTGGACCCCCGGGTTCTCAATGACTAAGTCTATTACAGCCAAGCATGTTGTCTGGAAGTGGGGATGGGTGAACTCTACCCACAGTTGAACCCAGGACAGCTTCACTTGTGCCGCAAATCAAGTCTACTTTCTCCACATCAATGACTACTGTGATCCCTCATCAACAAACTCTTGGTTGGACCATGTGCTCTATGCTAAACATCTATGCGCTAATACAAAAAGAGAATGCCCAGCGGCTGCTGATGCAAAAATATGCGGACATGTGGTGTGTTATGTTACAAATATCTGAAGATGCTTGGATTTCTAAGACACACTCTCCTGCTAATTGTACCCCAACTTGGTGTTATGGTATGGTAGTATATTATGTTCCCAAGTTACCAAAGTGTTGTGTTCCTTTCATGTGTTACCTGTATTAATTGATTCCAATTTTCTGAAGCCTCAAATTGATGGAATCCATACTGATGAACATAATGTTACTTATCAATTGCAAGATTGTGTCCCTACTGACAGAGGTCCAGTGTGTAACGGTCTTGTTCATGCTGTGGAACCTTGTTTACTTACACATGCTATCAATGTATGTCATTTTACTGTGTTTCCAGTTGCTAATTATTCAGTGCTGTATGAGATTCAATCTCAGCATGATTTAATTCGTATGGAATTGCCCTCTCCATTTGTTGGATGCATAGAACACCTTAAGGTTCTTTTTTGGATGGCGAAATGTTCTTTTTATTCTGGTATTGTTACTCATTTTTAATTGCTACCTTTATTGTGCCTCACATAAGCAGCTTCAGCAACAACAAATCATGGCTCAAGCTGTGTTTGCTCTCCACAAGCGTGATTCCTCAGGTACCTGGCTTAATATGCTGGACCGGTAGCCAGAGACGGGTAAGTATCTGATACAGCTTTACCGACCTAAGACAGGCGCCACGTCTTTAGCCACATGGTTAGCCCATGACGGGTAAGGAAAGTCTGAATTCGGTACACCTAAGACAGGCACGGTCCCTTATTTTAATAAAACAAAAAGGGGGAGCTGTGGAGAGCGGAGCTGCGCCTCAAAGATGGTGCTTGTTGACCATTGCTTTGTGGCACAAAGGTGGTAAACAGGTTTTGGGAAGTTACTGAGGATTGGGCCGAGCACGTAGGGAAGCTACGTGACCTAAGTCATGATTGGTGTGCTTATCACATGATGTGAGGAACTGTGTATGGATTGGTTTGTGTAATGTAAAAAGGTCTGGGTGAAAAATAGTTAATGAGGAGATTCCACCAGGCACGCTTCAAGGCTAGAGCTAGAGCTATCGCTATCACTTCAAGGCTATTGCTAGCTAGCACTAGGCTGCTTTTGCTTTACTGTAATAAATCTTACAAGTGCTGTAACTGCTTTCACTTTGCTACAACGCTTGAAGTCCTGACCAATAAACTTTTTTACGAATCTTTACTGTGTCGGGGTCTTGCTCGTGGGATGAGGGACCCCGATACATTGGAAGACAGTGTTTTGTTTATTCATGTATTTGATATGAGAGACACAGAGAACGAGAATCGTAACAATGAGTTCTCATCTCAGGTTCACTCTCCAAATGCTTAGAGAGGCCGGGGATGGGTAGAGGCTAGAGTCCAAACCCCGAGAGACAGCCAAGTCTCCCAGTAACTGCAAACTGAGTGACTGTGTCTGTTGCCACTGCTTCCTGGAGTTCACATTCCTGGGATCCAGGGGCCAGGTCAAAGCCTGAGTGTTAGTCTGAGATATAAGCAACTGAACTGTGGCTACACGTCTGCTCTAGAAGAAAGGTTTTTTTCCCCCCAGTTTATATTGTTGGTTTTATTTATTTTTTAATGTTTAGGGACCAGGGTTGTGGCATAAAAGGCTGACTCTCTGCCTGTAGCACTGGCATTGCATATAGGTGCCATTTCAAGTCCAAGGGCTTTTGTTTGTTTGTTTGGTTATGTGTTCTATTCCCTGAGGAGAAAGCAAACAACCAAACACCCAAAAACAATCCCTGGAAACCTTCTTAAAAAAAAAAAAAAGATTTCTTTATTTTTATTGGAAAAGCAGATATACAGAGAGGAGGACAGACAGAGAGGATCTTTCTTCTGAAGTTTTATTCCCCAAGCGGCCGCAAGGCCCGCAGCTGAGCCATTCCGGAACCAGGATCCTCTTCCAGGTCTCCCATGTGGGTGCAGGGTCCAGAATCTTGGGCCGTCCTCAATTACATTCCCAGGCCACAGGCAGGGAGCTGGATTAGAGCCGGCGCCCATATGGGATCCCGGCACGTTCAAGGCAAGGACCTTAACTGCTACGCTATAGCACCGGGCCCAGTCCTTGGAAATCTTAACCCACAGGTGTTCATAAAACTAAATGGGTTTTCTAGACAACCCTCCCATCCATGACCCTAGTAGCTTTCCTTGGTGGATCACCTCCAATATTTGCCAGGAAGCCAGTGTGGCTTCTCACGTATTCCTTTAGTCCCAAGAAATAGCTGAATCGTTCATTCTCAAATAATTCAAACTAATGATTATAAGAGATACAAATGGTTTAATGAGATATAATGCCCCCCGGTTATTCAATAATATTAGGAAATGGATCAATAGAGGAAGAATTTCAAGCAAGAGTCAGAGATCAAAGAGAAATCAAAGCCATTGAGCTGAAGAACTCAACAGATAAAATTAAAGCTCAACAAGTACCAAGCAGAGCCCCGGCGGCTGAATTGGGCAGGCCAAAGTGCTTCTGAGTTTGACATTTTGTATCAGGCTTTCAAAAATACCCTACTCACACCAAAACAACAGCAACAACAAATGCAAATGGAAACGAATCAAGTTAGTCTTCAAAACTTATGGCACACCAGTCAGTGATCAAAGATTCATATTAATGATTTTCTTAAAAAAAAAAGAAATGAAATGGAATTAAAAAATGAAATGATCGCTAAAAATTGTCCAAGTCTTATGAAAGATAAAAACACTCAGCTTTAGGAAGGAGAAAAGATTCCAACTAAGTATGACCAACAAAAGAGCCTCTACGAGGCATATTACAGTGGAATTATTAAAAATGCAGGGCTATGTGTGTGATGACGTAGGTCTTGCATATGCTTTTCCCTGGAAATCTCATTATTTTTTTCTGTTGAATGAATCGCTGCAAACAAAAGTCATTTAAGGGGAAAAAAAACTAATGCTTGCACTATATGCTATCAACTGTCCTTAGGAAAAACAAAATCATTTCGCCTGCGTGTATGAGGGAAGTATAATGTCTACCCCATTCTGTTTTATCACCCCCATCAATGTTTGGCTCTGTTCAGTATTTTGTTAATGAATTAAAATTTTAAAAAGTCTCAATTTTATACTCATTATTCATTCCTGTAACAATTGAGGCTGTTTGTAAGTTCTTTGAGACTTGCTTGTTCGCCTTCATCCATGTAGAAATTAAGCACCATGACTTTGCAGATTTCCTCAAAAACAAGCCTGAGGATTTTACTGAAGATTAATGTTTATAAAATCAGTTTGTGTATTATCAACTCTTCGAGTTTTACATGTGCTGCAAATATTTCTCTGTATGTGTCATTTAGCTTTTAATTTGAATTTTAAAACCCCAGAATACTCAGATTCAATCTTATTCTGTCTCCTTTGGCTTTCCGTTTCCATCTTCCTGGTGTAGATTAACTCTGTGGTCCCAGGATTTTATGTAGTAAAATATTGGAAGTCATTGATTAACAATGTATGCCCTTAGGATAGGCTGATATACTGACGTTAACATTAGGTTGTAAAAGAATTTTGAAAAATTTTAAATTTTAAGAGGATTTATAATAAAATGGATAGCGGAGTCTTGAAAATGAATTTATTATGTAGTGTTTGAGTTACATTAATAGTCACAGAGACTTGCTAGCTAATCCCATGATAATTATTATTTCACTTGCTAATTCTTTAATAAAAAACTAAAACTACATTTAAAAATATATTTTAGAAATAGTCCTTTAATGCAAAAGAAAACTTTTCATTTGTTAGGAATCTTCAAAATCATCTTTTTTTGAATAGATAAAAAAAATGCGGGGAAAAAAGGATTCTAAAAACAGCATCAATAGAAAAGCATCAAATGACTCGTAAGGAAATTCCACGTAGATCAGTGGAGAACTTCTGGGCTGAAACTTTACAAGCTAGGACAGATTGGCATGAAATAGTCAAAACTGTAAAGATAAAAAAAAAAAAAGCCAAGAATATCTCAAGTACCAATATTAAGCTTGAGAAATGAAAGGAAAATTAAGGATTCTTAGGACATACCAAAATTAAAGAAATTTATCACCTAAGTCCAGCCCTAGTGGGATTTGAGGGAATATGGGAGCGGAGGCAAGACTTCAAAGATACTGCAGTTACGCACAAAGGGACAAGAGGGAGAAGCCAGTGGCTAGCTCACCCAGGGTTTGATTGCCTTTGTATTTTATACTGAGATTCAGTCATCCCCTGCCCCCGGCCATAGGTATTCTTGTGGGATGATGAGGGTGAACGCATGGAATTTCCACACGTACTGGGACAGTGAGCATTGGAAAGGATCTGGGAAGCATGAAACCTTCTCTCAGTAACCAAGAAGGAAGGAGTTGCCAGGGAAGCCTGTAAGTGCTCTTCCATGCACAGTGTGGCTCTCCCTGATTCGTCCTTTGCTAAGGAGTACAGGTTTAATCAACTCGGGGTTAAGGGAGGCCAGGATGACCGTTGTCATTGACACGCTATTAACAGTGTCCCAGCCTGCTTTCACTCACCTCTCCAGCAATCCTAGGCAAGCCGCTACCTGCAGTGGGGGTTCTGCTGTTGGTGTTAAAGGAGTAGAGAGGCGACTCGGGGCCTGCGTTTCCGTAAATTCTTATTTACGGAATTGTCAAGAAGAGCACAACTCTCATGATGTAGCTTTCTGTACGGACCACCTCTGTGTTACAGCTGTCTCCTTTCCACTATGCCACCTTCTGGATGTCTCTAGACTGTGAAGAATGAAGCATACTGAAGTCGAAGTGAACAAGGCACTCCAGCACCCTGGAGAGCCTGTTCTGCCTTTAAGGTTGCATGGCTAGGACTTTGGTTCATTTCTGAAGCAAGAGGTTCTTCCTGATTGCTCAGTGTGTATGCTAATGGGAGATCACAAAACTGATCTTGAAGTCGCCTGTTTTGTACAGAAGAGACTTTATCTGCCAGCTAACTGCTCTAATTCCTGTGATGTGCCAGGCTGAAGTCAGGAGCCTGGATCCTAATGGTGGGGTGGAGGTCCTTCCTCGAGGACGACAGGCATCCAAGGGCTTGAGCTGATGTCTGCTGCCTCTGAGGGGATGGATCCCCTGGAAGTCAAGCTGGGCCTAGACCGGAGGGCTTATAGATGGAGTGCTGTTCTTCAAGCTGTACTTTTACTGCTGCACCGAATACCTTCCCCGAAAGTGGGGGAAAAAAAGGACAAATTTATACCAAAACAACAACAACAGATCAGATTTGTTTTTTTTTTTTTCTGAAACTGCCCCTTGTTGGAAATAAAATAATCAGTATCTTCTTATTCTGATAATTTTAACATTAGACATGCGAACAATTTGGTAACGATCATTCTTAACATATGTACATCTTAGAAAATCATCAAGCTGCATCTCTGGGAGGTGCGGAGAACAGTTGGACTTCTGCGTCAACACAGCCTTAGCAACTTGTAATAGAAGCATTTCTTTTCTCCCTTAATTGTGGGAAAGAGAATATAAATTTCAAATCCTTAATTATGCAGGATTTAGTAGGTTCATTTATACCTAACTTTAAGTGGAATTATGTAGAACATTTGCACAGAGCAATTTTGGATAGTTCAGGAACCAACTCTGATAGATTAGGGAAATGTAAAATTGTTAGCATGATACTGTTCTCAGAAGTTAAATTTCTCTTTTTCAGTGACCTAACTTAATCCTTCAATACTTCCTTACCTTAATTTCTCGTTCTATTAGCCTCAGACCATCTCTTTGTGTCCTATTTCCATTCCGGTCCCTAAGTACATGAGATATATTTACCTATGTGTCTGGCTGTAGCAGTAGTTTTGAATGATTTGAAATCTGTCATTTGTCTTCTGAAATTTAGAAAAATCCTCCAAATTGGCCAATTGACTATACTAATACCTATGTTTAAAAGAAAAATCACATATTTGATTTCTAATTCAGTATTGCAAAAGGACTGGGAAAATGTTGCAAAGTGTTTATGAAATGGATTTCTGGGACACTCTTTCACAATTCAAGCAGGCATCCTCGCATATTGTATAGAGTAAGAGAAAGTGAGTTTGTATATGTCTTGGTGAATTATTAATTTGTCCATTACTCTGTTCTTGTTAGAATTTATCTGATTCCCACTTCTCTTTTACATAACTATTGTGTATTTATATAACTATTGCATTATGTAACTATTGTATTGTACTTCTTGTCATGTATACATTTAGAGGTAGAGATGCTAATTTATTAAAAGAAGCATGAGGCACTATCAGTATTAAACTGAAGGAATGCTATATTTTAAGTGTCACAATTTCTTTCTTTTTCACCTCACCATCCCCCACACTCACACACACAAATGCACACAACCACACACCTGCAGATATAGGGCAGAATAAAATAAAAGCCTAACCTAGATCAACAGTTCGATTATAATGAGTCAGAGTGACAGAAAATTGTGTATTTTGTGCATATAACAAGGATAATATATACATCATTTTCTTTTTCTTTTTTTGTTTTTGTCCAAAACCAGAGACAATATAGACCATGTCTGTCCCTTGAATCAGCCATTCTTGTGGATGCCTCAAGAATCCACAGCTGGTGGATTTGCTCTCATCACATTTGATATCACCTCTATCTTTTCCAAACTAAAGATTCACTTTGATTTCTAGATTACAAGAAGTTGATACTTGTATTTGATATCCAAGTGTTCTCTACTTTCCCCAAAGAATTTGTCTTAGCTGATCCTTCTGAGCCTTCTGAGCATGTTTCAGATAGTTTAGGAAAGGAGCCCATTACCCTTTCTTATATGAAGTCAGCTAATAAGTGCATTTGTTACCTTGGAGGGTCATTGTTTGCTACAACTATCCAGTTGTGAGGCGAAAACTTCCATCGACAAATCATGTTCCTGTATTACGTTTACATTTTCTTTATAAAACAGCTGTGAGGGCAAAGTTGATCCATTGATTCTAATTTGCTGATCTTGAGTTTCGAGTGAATTGATGCTTTTTACACCATTTTCAAATTATTCTAGTTCAGCAAACCCTTTTTGCATTTAACATAAAACTTGAGGACACCAGTTAGCTAAAACACATATCTACACTCAAATTTCTGGGTAAAAATCAGTCAAAATTTGACTACTAATTTATTCTTTGTATTTGTATGTGTGTATTAGATTACACTGTTTCCTATAATTTGCTGAGCATTTGGATATACATGTGCACAAACAAAATGATCCATACCAATCTGGATGTTGTTTTAAAAGTAGAAGATACAGCAAAAATGCCAGTGTAATGAAGGGTGAGAATATTCTGTGGGTGAAGCAGCAAAGTGGCCGAGATCACGTCGGTAAGAACCATTTGCAGAGTTTCGTCTAACCCCAGTGAGCTGAAAGTGAATCCTATGCCTGGAAGGAAGTGTCTCAATGCTCTACCATCAGTGATATTGATTCACACATTATTTGGTTTTAGATTTGTTTTGCTTTCTCTATTTTTGAAATATCTTATAGTTATGCATATCATACCATGCTTCAATTAAACACAAAAAGCAGTGTTAATATCTATATGATTATATATTACCCATTTCTTTCAATACTATTCCGTAACATTGGCCTGAACAGGTTTAACAGGCATCAAGAGTTGAGGAATCAAATTATATAAATAAAACTTTTAAGATCAAAGTATTTTATAGTCACTTATAAAATGTAGTATTGTATAATGGTCAATAAACCAATCAGCTTATAAAATGATGAACTTAAGATAGTATATCTTCAATTTAATGGTGCTATAGGTCTGTTTTTTTTAGAGATTAATATATCTTCATTGCAAAAGCAGATATACAGAGTGGAGGAGAGGCAGAAAAATCTGTTCTCTGATTCAGTCCCCAAGTGGTCACAACGGCTAGAGCTGAACGGCAAAGCCAGGGGCCAGGAGTTTCTTCCGGGTCTCCCACATAGGTGCAGCATCCCAAGACTTTAAGTTGTCCTTGACTGCTTTTCCAGGTCACAGGCAGGGAATTTGGTGGGAAGTGGGCAGCTGGGATTAGAATCAGTGCCCATATGGGATCCCAGAGCATGCAAGGTGAGGACTTTAGCCATTATGCTACTGTGCAGGGTATAGGTCCATTTAAAAAAATTCATGTATTTGATTGCTGACAGAAGAGAGAGAAATATCTTATATTTTCCAATTCACTCCTCAAATGAGCATAATGAGCCACCGACCAGGGAAAAGCCAGGAGCCAGAAATTCCATCTGAGCTTCCCACACGTGTGACAGATGCTGATGGTTGTAAAGAGTTACTGCCTGCTTCCCAGGTACGCTAGATCATTTTCCTCTCTTGAAGCTGTGGAAGTGGGAAGGGAAATGTACACCCAACAATAATTGAATCTAGCACAGCCTTCATGAATATTTCCGAATGCATGACAATACACTCAACCTAAATCTCGCCCCTAGCCAATGCTCACATAGTATCTGGATTTTGGTTTTGTAGCGTAACAACTGAAAAAGTGATTTTTTTTTAATCTGCTGAGCTGTGAATGCCATCTCAAGTTGCTTTGATATTTTTTTAACATATACAATATAAAAAGGTTAAATATGGGTAGCGTATGACAGTAAAAACGTGTGTAATCAGAAAAAAAAGAGAAATATATGTAGTAGAAAGAAGGGATTGAGTGGCAGCAGTTGTGAAATCTCATTAGCTGTGGGTGGCCCTCACGTCTTCCTGTTCCAGTCTCCTGGCAGTGATCCGGCTGTCCATAGGCTCCACGGCCCTCAGAGCTCCTGGCTCTGCACTGTGAAAGTTTATTCCTCTTTCATCTTTTTTATTGACTACTAAAAATTTCCTTTTTGTTATTGTTGTTGTAGCAGGGTAGTGGAATGCTGAACACCCTTCCAGACTTTTTTGCAACAGAGTAGTATGGACAGGAGACAACTATGATCTCAAACCTATCAATACAATTTAGCATAAATTACTAAAGCTTTTCTAATAATCTCTCAAAGCTATATAGTTCTTTAGTATATTTAGTTCCATGAAGTCCACTTCTCACACAATGTATGCTTAACTGTGGCAGTGTGGAAAATACCTTTCTCTTTTGTGAATATTTCATTGCAAGAATCCACTTTTGTGGTCTAAGGATCTCTACAATATAGATATTTCACGTTTATAATTTCATATGAATGTGAAAGTCACATTTAAAAGTTTCTTCTGTGCTT
>NW_024466002.1:0-2545 GCF_017591425.1 Ochotona curzoniae | reverse complement strand
CTTCATTGTGGTTTCTATCTGGGTTCCCAGGGGTTCAAGGACGCCTTGCAGTTATTCCTGCGGGAGGAGGAGAAGCTGGCAAGTGCTGCTGAGTAGGCAGCAAGGTAACAGGGGGTTGGAGAGAGAGGTCTGAGCCTTCGTAGTGGTCATCTGGGGGGTGCATTTAAGGTCTTCAAAAGTTTATGAAAAACACGTATTATAAAAGTGCATCAGGTAGAAATGTTGTATGTAAACTTAGCTTCTTATTTTATACAAACTTGCAACTTTTTAAAGTTTTATGTTGATTTGTATTTGAATGGCAGAGAGAGAAAAAAATCTTCCATCTGCCGATTTTCTCCCCAAACTGCCAGAGCAGTCACGGCTGGGCTAGGCTGAAGCTAGGAGACTGGAACTCAATCTGTTCTCCCATGTGAGTAGCAAGAATACACACGTTTGGACCATCATTGGCTGCTTCCCAAGGATGGGTGCCAGCAGGAGTCCTGGAATTGGAAGCAGAACTAAAACCCAGGCACTGCCATGGGATACAGGCACCATAAGCTGCATCTTAATTCCTGTACAAACATCCAGCCCTTCCATGAACATTTTGAAGTACCCTTGTATCTGTAATTTTAAGCTTCTCTCTTGTCTTTGGGAAACTTTCGAAGAGTCTTAGCTACAGTTAAAATTCGAGTCTCAAACGTTGTGAAAAGTTTACAAAGTTCCCAGTCTCTGTTCTGGGATGCAAGACAATAAAGTGAGTCAGTCTCTGATGGATCCAAGCAGTAGGTGCTGGTAGAGTTGGCTCAGCCCAGCAGGGTGGAACAACCAGGAATTGGTGACAATAAAGGCAGCAGAAATGTGTCCTGATGAAGCAGCTGCAGTTTAAGCCTAAGAGGTAGGACGCAATGAGGAAGGGGTATTTGGGTATGTGGCCCAGCACCCCCAGTGATCTCTGAGGACCATCTGATATCAGAAGGAACACAACACAACACAGCAGTGATCACAGAGGACCAATTTCCAGCAAAAAAGCTGGGGATGGGTCCAGCCATGACCACTGGAGTATCTAAGGGAAAAGGGACTGTATTATCATCAGGAGATTGGCCATTTGGGTAACCTGTAGGTTAACAGTATTTCACAAAGAGATTCTGCACATGTAGATTTATGTGTATGCAGAGACACTGATGTCTGAGAATAAAATATGCTGTATGGTTTTGTAATAGCGATTAATTAAATATAGCACAGCTTGGCTAAATCCTCACATACAATGATTTTTTAAGGTTGTTCCTAATATTTTGTGGCTGCAACTAATGGTATAATGAAAGTTAGACCACACACCCAATGTGTTGGGTCAGTAAGTTCAAATCTCAGAACTGATTCTTACAAGTTTGTGCAATAGGTTATAACCTGCCTGGTATGGAGAAGGGGCTTGATTTCACAGCCCAGACCACCACCAGTGCAAAACTGGGTGCCATTTTATATGCTGCAGCAAAAGCTCTGGGGAGGGGACAAGAGCCACCTGAGCAGGCACCAAACCAGCACAGAACCCACTTCTGGCTCAATGTACTGCACTGATCCCACCGAGAAAACAATACCAACTTTACATCCCATGAGTTCCAAACAAGATAAGTCCGGGTTGCCCCTAGACCTAATTGCCAGCAGATTCTGACAAAAAGAAGAAAAAAAAATTCTGCAACAGGCTCATTGGACAAACTGGAGATCCAAGTTAAAGTCACAGCTTGTGTCTTCTTGATTCCAGGTAATGCTGGAACTGGGAGTGGGAGAAAGGCTGAGCAAGCAAGAGTGAGCCCACAGCACAACATCACAGGGCGTGGAGAGTGGTGAACTCGGAGTCAGAGCTGTATATACCCTGGTGGAAGTGTGGCATGGGAGTCATGAGTGACACAAACAGGGAATTAGGCAATGAAGGAGATCAATAAAGTCAACCTGTAGACCTGTGGGTGACACAGCTTAAAATCGGCCCCAAGGAGAAGAATCTGCTAATTAGAGTTGCATTGGCCACAGGCAAAAGTGGACACAGGGTACAACGAACATAGTTACCGATGCCTCACTCCCAAAGGAACAAAAGTCTATGTTAACCTCAGGGTTAACTGAGGAAGACATCAAGGAACTGCCAGATAAAGAATTTTTAAAAAATTTTATTATAAAGCTTCTTAAAAACAATGAAAAGCAGACCTGGCACTATGGCCTAATAGCTAAACCCTTACCTTACAACTTCTGGAATCCCAAGTGGGCACTGATTCCTGTCCTGGCCACTCCATTTCCCATCCAGCTCCCTGTTTGTGGAAAGCAGTGGAGGATGGCCCAACCTCTTGGGACCTTGCACATTGTGGGAGACCTGGAAGAAGCTCCTGGCTTCAGATTGGCTCAGCTCTGACCATTGTGGCTACATGGGGAGTGGACCAGCTGATGGAAGATCCTTCTGTCTATCCTTCTGTCTATATATCTGCCTTTGCAGTAAAAAAAATAAATCTTTTTTAAAAACCCAAAACAATGAGAAGCACATACAGGAATTCAAGGAATATGTTACACAGGAAATAGCACATGG
>NW_024466001.1:0-19024 GCF_017591425.1 Ochotona curzoniae | reverse complement strand
TTTTTTCTCTCTTTTTTTTTTTTTTATTGTTGCTTACATTGTATTATGTAGTACAGTTTTATAGGCGCTGGGGATTCCCCCCACCCCTCCCATACCCCTCCCCCCATGGTGGATTCCTCCACCTTGTTGCATAACCACAGTTCAAGTTCAGTTGAGATTCATTGCTTGCAAACACATGCCTAGCATAAAGTTCAGCGTCTTATTGTCCAGATAAGTCCAGTGGCCTCTTGGGGAGACCTTCTATGGTCTGAAGATAGGTCTAACAGAGTAAAGATCCGGTCAGTTAAAAGCCCCAACAAGGCCTCAGTATCAATATACAACATTATGGAATTAATTGACATAGTAATGGGTAGACAATATGTTAAAAATAATGCAAGTTCCCTTCTTCGAAACATCTGGGTTGAGACAGTATCAATGACAGGTTCAAAAAATAACAAACAACCAAACAAAAAATTACAGGTTAAATCAAGGCAAACATGTGGTATCTAATCTTTTGGGATTCGCTCATTTCCCTTAGCATTATAGTTTCCAGTTGTGCCCATTTAGCCACAAAGAACTGCATTTTGTTTTTTTTTAATAGCTGAGTAGTATTCCATGGAGTAGATGAACCAAAGCTTTCTTATCCAATCTTCTGCTGATGGGCATTTCGGTTGCTTCCATGTTTTTGCAATTACTGATTGTGCTGCAATGAACATAGGGATGCATGTTGGTTTGTCGTAAAACAGGTGTTTTGGATATATTCCTAGGAGTGCTATTGCTGGGTCATATGGTATGCAGATTTTGAGTTGTTTGAGTGTTCTCCAGACTGATTTCCATAAAGGCTGTACCAATTTGCAGCTCCACCAGCAGTGGAGTAGGGTTCCCTATTCCCCGCATCCTCGCCAGCAAGTGTCGTTGGTGTTCTTGTTTATGTGGGCCAATCTTACTGGTGTTAGGTGGTACCTCATCGATGTTTTAATTTGGATTTCCCTTATTGCTAGGGAGCTGGAACATTTTTTCATATGTTTGTTTGCCATTTGGACTTGTTCCTTTGTGAAATGTTTGCCCATTTCCCGTGCCCATTTCTTGAGTGGCTTGTTTGTTTTGGTTTTTTGGTTGTTTTGAAGTTCTTTGTATATCCTGGAAATTAGCCCCCTATCGCCTATATCGTGTGCAAAGATCTTCTCCCACTCTGTGGGTTGCTTTTTTACTTTGTTGATTGTTTCCCTTGCTGTACAGAAGCTTCTTAGTTTGATGAGGTCCCATTTGTTTATTCTGTTCTCAACTGCTATTGCTTTTGGTGTCCTTCTTAGAAAGTCGGGACCTACTCCTAGGTCTTGCAGGGTATTTCCTACATTTTCTTGCAAGAGTTTGAAGGTTTCTGGATGTAGGTTTAGGTCTTTTATCCATGTAGATTGGATCTTAGTGTATGGTGATAGATGTGGGTCTATTTTTTTGTTTCTACAGGCTATCAGCCAGTTGTCCCAACAACATTTACTAAAGAGGCCTTCCCACTTGCTTGAGCTGTCATTGGTCTTTTTGTCAAAGATTAATTGGCTGTATTTGTGTGGGTTCCCTTTTGGTGCTTCTATTCTATTCCATTGATCTTCCTTTCTGTCTTTGTGCCAGTACCAGGCTGTTTTGATAACCACTGCTCTATAGTATGTCCAGAGGTCCGGGATTGTGATTCCCCCTGCTAATTTCTTATTTTTCAGGATGGTTCTAGCTATTCGTGGTTTTTTGTGTTTCCAGATGAACTTTTGAATCATTGTATCCAGTTCCGTGAAGAATGTTTTGGGCAATTTGATTGGAATTGCGTTGAAAATGTATATTGCTTGTGGTAGTATAGACATTTTAATGATATTGATTTTGCCTATCCAGGAGCACGGGATGTTATTCCATCTTTTGAGGTTTTGTTCAATTTCCTTTTTAAATAGTTTGTAGTTTTCTTCGAATAGGTCTCCTACGCTTTTGGTTAGATTTATTCCCAAATACTTCATACTTCTCTCTGCTATTTTGAATGGTATCCTGTTGGTTAGATCTTCTTCCATCTTGGTGTTATTTGCGTACACTATGGCTGTTGATTTTCGTTCATTAATTTTGTACCCCGCCACTCTGCCAAACTCTCGTATAAGTTCTAGCAGTTTCTGTATTGAGTCTCCTGGTTTTTCTATGTATAGGATTATGTCATCTGCATATAGTGAAAGCTTGACTTCTTCGTTTCCTATACGTATGCCTTTGATTTCTTTTTCTTGTCTTATGGCCTCTGCAAGTACCTCTAGGACTATGTTGAATAGCAGTGGTGATAGCGGGCACCCTTGTCTTGTTCCCCAATCCTCTACAAGCTCTTCAAAACAATAGAGGAGGAAGCAACCCTCCCAAACTCATTCTATGAAGCCAACATCACCTTAATCCCAAAACCGGACAGAGAACCATCAGAGAAGGAAAACTACAGACCTATTTCTCTGATGAACATTGATGCTAAAATTCTCAACAAAATCCTAGCCAATAGAATTCAAAAAATCATCAGACAGATCATTCATCCGGATCAAGTAGGATTCATCCCTGGAATGCAGGGATGGTTCAACATTCGGAAATCCATAAATGTTATAAACCATATCCAAAAACTGCAAAACAAGAACCACATAATAGTTTCAATAGATGCAGAAAAAGCTTTCGACAAAATCCAACACCTCTTCATGCTAAAAACTCTAGCCAAAGTAGGCATAGATGGGAAAATCCACAACATAATCAAAGCAATTTATGAAAAACCCAACGCCAGTATCATACTGAATGGAGAAAAGCTAGAACCCTTCCCACTGAGATTTTGGACTTTTGATAAAAGTTCTGAAGGAGTTCAGCACAATAGCTCCAGCTTGAGAGCTTGGAAGTTGGTAATATCTTTTCCTTGCTTTAAAAAAATGTTTCGTTTATTTTTTTTAGAAAGGCAGATTTATAGAGAGGGGAGACAGAGAAAAAGATCTTCCATGTGCTGGTTCACTCCCCAAAATGCTGCAATGATCAGAACTGAGCAGATCTAAAGCCAGGTGCCAGGGGCATTATCAAGGTCAGGCAGAGTGTCCAGAGGCCTTGGGCCATCCTCTATTGCCTTCACAGGACACAAGCAATGAGCTGGACGGGTAGTGGAACAATCGACCCATGAACCAGTGCCCGTATGCATCCTGGCTCTTGTGGGTAGAGGAGTAGCCAATTGAGCCACAGCACCATGCCCTGAGAAAATGTTAATCTATTGAATACACAAGACCTGGTATTTTTGCAAAATCTGCATCCATTACATTTTCACAATATAAACCCTTTTATCTTTGATTCCTCCTTTTTTATGCTTTGCATTTTATTTATTAAATCATTGTATTATGCACTGACAGATTGTAATTATGTGTATTGGCAAAGTATAAAGTAATCTCTGCTTGTTTTCATTTAGTCTCACCCACCACTTGGCTCCTCTTCTCTTCTTTGAACCAATAAGACTGGTATCATTACTAGTATTGCATTTTGTCCAATATTAGTTTTTGTTATTGAGACCTTTATTTTTGCAAAAGTTAGCATAGATACCACAACACGTATTCTTCATTTACCAAAGTCTACTTAAAATTGCATATTTGTCCTTTTAACAATGCAAGAAATTTATATCTTTAACTGTATTAACTCTCTCCCTGCCCTTTGCAGTATTATTATTATTACTACTATTATTATTGAAGTTGACAAAATTTATTTACTTTAAAAAATTTTTATTTTATTTGGGATTACTCCCCAACTCCCACCACCCCAACAGGTTTTTCCCCATATTGCTACAATTTTATAGTCTTCATAAGGAGTTATAATTCCATCAGTCTCTTATTTAAGTGTTCCCTGACATTGCTGGTACAGACAGTGATTTGGCAAAATTTAGTTTTCAGCATTCCAAAGGGCCATTTTATTGTATTTTGGCTTCCATAATTTTTATTGAAAAACAAGAGCAGGGCAGACATTTTCCAAGGCATAATTGGATACTTAATATATCTCTTTTCTCTGTGTTAACAGAATCTTCTTGTGTTTACACTATGTACCATTTCCTGTGATTTATGAGTTTTGGAGAAGACCTAGAAGGTTCTGCAGAGGATATCATCTCCATTAAAACCTTATTCCAGGGATTGGCATGGTGGCATAACAGGTTAATCCTCTGATTGACAGTGCTGACATCCCATATGTGCACCAGTTTGTATCCCAGCTCCTCAACTTCCTATTCCAGCTCCTTGCTTACAGCCTGGGAAAGCAGCAGAGGATACCAAGTAGTTCTTGAGCTTCTGCAACCACATGGGAGACCCAGAAGAAGCTCCTGGGTCTCAAATTCAGAACAGTTCAGCTCTGGCTGCTGTGATCATTTGTGAGTGAACCCACAGATGGAAAACATCTCTCTGTGTGTCTTTCGCTCCTTCTCTGGGAGTAAAATAAATCTTTTTTAAAAAACTTTATCCCAGTCTCAAATATTGATAATTTCTTAATTTTGAGAAGTTTTATTTTATTTTGTTTTTTTTTTTTTTGGTTTAGGAATATGTCCTTTTTACATTTCAAGATCACTCAGATACCTTGATCCCAGCTCTCAGGCTCCTTTGGAATGCCATGATAACCCTTTGGTTTATCTCTTTGGTTTTAACTCCATATACAACAGGATTAAGAGCAGGTGGAAAAAGCAGATAGACATTGGCCAAAAGGATGTGAATATGAAGTGGAACTTGATGGCCAAAACGATGTGTAAAAAATGAGAAGAGGGCTGGTGTATAAGAGATGAGGATAACACAGACATGCGAGCCACAGGTCCCAAGGGCCTTGGATCGAGCTTCATGGGATGAGAGGCGAAGAACAGCTTGTATAATGAAGGCATAGGAGAGACCAATGCAGAACAAGTCAACTCCAATAACCAACAGTGCAGCTGTCAGCCCATACACACGGTTAGGCCTGGTGTCTCCACAGGCCAGCTTGACCACAGCCATGTGTTCACAGTATGTGTGTGGGATCACATGGCTTTGGCAGAAGCTCAAGCGGCTAATGAGGAAGGGGCATGGGAGCATGAGCAGGGAGCCTCGTATCATAGCTATTACTCCAATGCGTGCAATGATGGTGTTCGTGAGGATGGTAGCATAGCGCAGGGGGTGGCAGATGGCTACGTAGCGATCAAAGGCCATGGCCAGCAGCACAGTGGATTCCATCATGCAGAAGGCGTGAATGAAGAACATCTGAGTTAGGCAGGCAGAGGCAGATATGTATCCAGCTCCACACCAGAGGATGGCCAGAAGCTTGGGAATTGTGGCAAGGGAAGCAGTCAAGTCAATGGTTGACAGCATGCACAGGAAAAGATACATGGGCTTGTGCAAGGCTGGCTCAGTGGCAACAACCACAAGGATGGTTATATTGCCCACAATTGTGGCTGTGCCAAGGCAGCACACAGGAAGTGAGAGCCACAGGTGAAACTGCTCCAGACCTGGGATTCCCAGGAGGAGGAAAATAGAAGAGTCCTGGTTGGTGTAATTGGGAGAGCCCAGACTGCTGGACATCTTGTCTGGTCAGAAACCACCACACAGTATCATTATCTGGAAAGAAAACACAGAACAGTGATATGAATGAAACTAGACTAACTCACTGGTTACGTAATGTTTGACAAGCTTCCTTATCAATAAAATAGCAAAAAAAAAAAAAAAGTACCTATTGGAATTAGGAAAATGACATGGATAAATATTTACAAAGGGCTTTGAATAGCATCATCAACAAGCAAAAATGTTTAAATAACAGAAATGAAAGAACTCAAATATAAACTGGAATTATCTACTAGTTCAAGTTTATTGTTCTTAGAGAAAGGAAAATATTCATGCTTCTTGTGAGTATATCTGAATGCACATATTCTTTTGTGAAGTATGTGCATCAGACAACAACACTGTCAACACACTGCACTGGGTGCAGTTGGATATCATTCCATGTCCTTTTCCCTTCTCTGGTTTGAGAACTGGTGCTTAAGAGTTATTTTATACTCCAGTAGTGCACTAGCAGTTTCCACTCTTTCCATTGATCAATGGGTTTTTCACATATACTTGTTCAACCTTCACCTAAAATTCTATAAGATGCTTCACCCACCCTTACATATTCAATTTCCTTTCAGCCACTTGCTGATGTTAAACCTTTCTGGATTTCATCATATTTCATAAACAGAAAATTTTCAATTTTTCTAGCCTTCATACTTCTACAATAGTAAGAAACAATTTTATTAGAGTACCTTAACTTGTACTTGGACAGTGGTGGATCCATCTCTCCTTGTGGAAAACTTCATGGTATTCTCTCATTTGTCCCATCTTTCCCACATTCCTGGCTTCTAGGTAGATACAATCCAGAGCTAAGGATATGTAAGCTAAATGGAAGCATACAGATAATGTGGGACCATGGTAAGGAGAAGAAACAGAGGAGTAACTGTTAGGATAAACCTGGTCATTCATTTGAGGTGGGAATTTGCAAAACTGGAATGAGAAATTCACTGCCATTTTAGTAAGAAAGTCATTCAAATCCAATAGAGAATACTCGTTGCCATTTCTGAACCAACTAGAATTTAGTCTTAGTGTTAACATTTATGTAATGAATTCATTTTCGTGTGACCCTACGGGTCATTTATATGATGAACTAACTAGTTTACACTTAAATGCAATTTGTTCTGCTGTAGGAAAAAATTGTTGAGAGATAAATTTCTTTATAGTACTTCTTTCTCTGTGTAACATGGAGGGTTGTATAAAATTGTTAGAAAACATTTTCTCTGACCATCTCCATCAAACTTATGCTCTAATTTTGTGACACAGGTTTGCTCACTAAGCTACTGTGAAACTCTCTTCCTGAGTGTCTAGCCTAGATGACAGACCTGGAGTCACAACCGAGAAACAGAGACCCGAGTCACTACACACTCCAATCACTCAGGAAATAGCCTCACCTGTCACATTCTTCCTAAAGTCACCTCAAGAGTCGGGAGGTTTAGTTTCCGATTCTTTGAGGTTTCATCCTGGTCTTTGGGTTTCTCACTCTGTACTTTACAATGGTTTTTCCCTTCACTACCTATTACCTGGGTAGAACGGTGCTGAATAGGATTGGCGTGTGAGCATAACTTGCAGGCCCTGTAATCTTTTCTTGCTGGGACACCCCAAGCTTTACACACATCACCCCTTCACTGGGCCAGGTGCTCTTACCCTCTTACCTTCTGTTGCTTTTTCCTCCAACTCACAGGTCTGAAGTCTCACACCATTGCTTTGCAACACATGGAGTGACATTAATAAATTCCATGAAGCGTTCTTGCCCATGTTTGGTTTGAAACCAATCTTTAATCCAAGTCTTATTATGACAAGTCAATACTCTTGAGAAGATAAAAGTTCTAGCATCACACTACAGAGGATGGTAAAATTTTTTCATGCCTTGAAACTGCACTGTAAGCCAAAGGCTGCCCATCTGTCTGCACATGAGCACAGTTAGCCCAAGGACTACTTTAGGTCCTCACCAAAGTTCTGATGATTTCCTTTACCACATTTCTTGTGTTGATCTGTATAGTGTCTGCCTAATCTGAAGAGGCACCAAAATTCCTCTCAAGTGGTTGGTGAGGAATGGTTTCTTGTTAATTGTTTTAGACATGTCATACTAAATGCTTTATTCTCCTCTCCTCAGAGCACCTGGTTAACATACCACTTTCTTTTTCCTATTCAGGTAGCGTCTGTGTTCCCAGCTTCAATCACTCAGCCTAATACCAAACTAGTACTCCTTTTATTGAAGGTCTGCTAATTGAAACTCCAAATGAGACTGCACAGAGGTATTGCTTAGTAAAAGTCCCTTTCCTGATCACTAAATCTCATTTTCTCTGCTTTGAGGCAAGTTTCCCACAGTCATTTGCACACATAACACCTACTGATGGCTAAAAATGCCTATTTCAGAGCGTTTTTATAGCCCAAACTCACATGGAGAGCAGAAACATAAAGAGTCATCATTGCAGAGGTGTGCTCGGAAGATTGCACGAACGTTACCCATCTCTAGCAACACTCAAGAGGTTGATATACTGAAGAAGTCTACCTATTTGTGCATCTCCTGGGAGTTGGTGATGTAAGTGAGTAAAGTTAGAGCCATCTTGGGAGCTTCTATTCTCCCTAGGAAACTAAACATCCAAACCCCTGTTCTTCTGTGTGATCAGATCAAAATGCAGAAATGAAGCTGAAACTTTTATACAAGATGCATGGAAGATACATGTAAGCTGCTCCCTTGGAACTCTTTCTCTATGTCTGGCTTTAAGTCTCCACATTTCAGGACTGGCAGCATTTGTCTAAGGACACTAAACATTTTAGGGCCGTAGGATTGACAATCACTGTGATTCTATGATTTGAACCCCATGTAGCTGCATTCTGCCAACACCCAGGAAGATATACTACACTGTTCTGTGTGATTAGTTCTGCTATGTTTACTCCTTCCTGTGACTCTACTATCATGAAGAATATACTGCATGTGTTCTCACATTAGCCAGTTTCGTAATTTCAGTATGACTGGCTTTGCAGGACTCCTTGCTGTTTTTCAATGGTACCCATATAGAATGTAGCAAGATGGTAATGGAGCTCAGAACATATTGTTTCATATGTGAGGTGCTAGGATTTGTTACAGGTGAGTTTTCACAATGTGAAGTTTTTTATTTTAGGAAATCAGCAATGCATAAAAGGCTTTTGTATTAAACAGCTTCAAATCTGTGTCTCCTGGTGTTTTTCATCGGAAATCTATCTATTGTGCTCATCTCAGGAAACCATATTATCAGGAATTCTTCTGCATTAGACCCGTAACCCAGTTTTTGTAGGACGAGTGAATTACACAAAGAATTTGCTTACTATAATCTCATGAGTAATATAATCGACTCCATGATTCACCCCAAGACTTCCTCAGAACAGGAACGAGTGTCTTAAACTTTCACTCTCAGAAAAACAAATAGCTTGTGCTGTTATCTAGGACCCACATTATCCAGGGACAAGTCTAAACCTGGTCACTACTGAATTACAGTCTTTCGCTATAATTCACTGCAGCTGATTTTACCTCTTTCCAAATGCCACTCTGGTCATTTTCTTCCCTAAAAACGCTATGTTTAAAGAGATCTGTCCTTGCTGTTAACATTCTTCAAACCTGTTGTAGACCACAGTGCTGGTCACCACCATGCTGTCTTTTTTAACCTTTCATGTTTTTAAAGTTTTCTTTATTTGCTCATGTTATGTTGGTAATACATGGAGAACATATTCAATATAAGTACAATTTGAAGAATATGAGATTCTCTTCTTTCCTATCTATTTCATTTCTCTTTTTCTTCCTCCTTTCCCCCTTTCCTTCCTTTTTTCTTCTCCATTTTCTGCCTTTTTAATCTCTTTCTCTTTGATTCTCGTTTTTTTTTCTCTTTTTAGTTTTTGAGATAACATGTTTCAATTTACTTTAGAGGTAGGGGGTTAATTCTCAACAAAATAGAGTTCAGCCAGCAAAAAGTGAAAGATCCTAGCTCAGTGGAAATATATGCTATAATATTGAGGTGTAATAGTAACCAGAAGAAAGAACCGTGTGTCCAAGGTTCTGCCTGGAGGAAAGCTTCAGTGCAGAAGCGAAAAAGAGAGACTGTGACACAAGAAAGAGAGGGACAGAAATGCTGTTGTGGCTGGCCACGAGACCCAGCCAGTTGTCACCTGGGAGTCACCAACTAGCCAGGTCAAAGTAAGAAACTGTCATCTGATTCAGCACCCACACCTTTGGCTGAGTTAGAATTCCATAGTCACCCACTGAATTTGACTGCTACCTGAAGGTCTGACTGGGGTCTAAGTTACTACTAACACTGAGAAAGAAAGGCACACTGCATCCTTCTCTCCACTCCTAAGGAGAGCCACCTCACTCTAAATTACCAGACCCTTAACAACGAGGTTGAAAATGAAAATTAAAAATGTTTATCAAGGCAAAGTCCCAGACCTGGTGAATTTTTTTTTTTTAATTTTTTTCTCTTTTTATTGAAAGAGATTTTTTTTATAGAGAGGAGAGATGGAAAAAGATTTTCAATTCACCTGTGGTGAATTCATTCCACAAGTGGTCACAAAAGCTGTAGCTGAGACAATCCGAAGCCAGGAGTTAGGAGCTTTTTCTGGGCCTTCCAAGTGGATGAAAAGTGCCAAGGTTTGGGTCATCCCCTGCTGCTTTCCCAGGCCATAAGCAGGGACCTGGATCAGGAAGTGGAGCAGCTGGGACATGAACCAGTCACATGGGATGTCAGCCATTGCAGGGACAGGATTAGTGAGCTGAACTATCTTGCAGGCCTTCCTGATGGTGTTATGACTGAATTTTACAAAGCATTTACAGGAGAACTAATTCAATACCTTTAAACTATGCCAAAATATCAAACAGATGGAATTCAACCAAACTACCACAAAATACTAGTAATTACTAGTAATCCATTTTTACCACTCTTAATTCAAAATAATATGGAGTTATTAATATGAGCAATTATGGGGCAGAAAGAAATAAAGGGAATCAAAATTGGAAGTCAAATTGATCCCAGAGCCTCTTCTGGGTCTCCCACCTGGATGCAGGGTCCCAAGGCTTTGGGCCATCTTCAACTGCTTTTCCAGGCCACAAGCAGGGAGCTGGATGAGAAGCAGGGATGCTGGGATTAGAACCAGTGTCCATATGGGATCCTGGCATTTGCAAGGTGAGTACTACTGCGCCTGGCCCTTCCTCCAAAATTTCTCTCATTTGAACTTCTGGTGAGTTCTTTGGGCAATGTAGCTGTTACATGTATTTAATAAGTCATCTTAATAACTTAGGAGTGGAATAGACCTGAAACCACTCTCCTTTTTCAGAAAGCATTACTAAAATTTTTTATTCATTGATGGCTAATTTGCTTTTAAGAAGTCTTTAAGGCACATCACTCATATTGATTAAAATAAAAATAAAACAAGCAAAAATTAAACTTGTGTTATTTCACTGTTATCTTCCCTCCTAAAACAAGTTTTGCTGCTACAAAGTTAGGGGGAAAGACCTGGATGATACAATTTGTGAGACACATAATAGCTCTGTGTTGTGTCAGTTTCAGTAAGCTAAATGACATTCTCCAGATTTCATTGCCAATCATGTTTCTGGATAAGTGGGCTACTTACAAAAACCTCTCAGCAGATTTTTTTTTCTCAGCTAAGAAATGGGAAGGGAATTAGTGACTACTCTATGCTCCAGTTATTCAAGCGCTAATATAGGTGCTGCTTCAAAGAGATTTGACAGATGTAATAAGACGTACTTACCAGTTGACTTCACGTTAGGAGAATTATCTTGGATGGGCCTGACCTGATTAACTCAACAGGTTTAAAGAGGAAATTGATTAAAAGAGGATCTCTTGATTGATTAATTGATTTAAAGAGGATCTCTTGATTCTTTGGATCAAGAGATTTGTACGTGCATAAACAAATTTCAGTCCATGCCTGGAGAGTTTCCAGTCAGCTTTGCTTCCTGACTTTTTGCTATATGGACTTGGCTGTCCAGACATCACAATAGTTTGGCCAATCTGTGATTGAATTCTGCCCAACACAGCAAAGAGGAAAACATTTCATGGTATTACTACAAAATCCTCTCAAAAAGTAACTATTGGATCTTATCAACCAACTATTTTTCAGAAAGCATAATGGAAAGCAAGTAGTGTGGCACATCGGTGAATTAAAACACTGGAAACATAAAATGTTAAAATTTAGATGCATTTCTGGATGCTTTCAAAACAAGAGTACAAAAAAGAAAACCTATCAGCCCAAGCGCTTCCATGTTGAGCATTGTACTGGAGATCACAATAAAAAAAATAACAATAAGCAGAATAAAAACATAGTGATATGGCCATTTTCACAAAAAGCATAAGAGAATCTTTCGGGAATTTATTAATTTAGCAAAAAGTTCAAAAATCATAATGTGCAATGTCAATATAAAAAGATGGACAAAAAATTATGAGAAACATTGGAGTAATATACTTTTAGAAATTGAAAATGTATAATTAATGAGAATACCACATCATAAGCCTGGATGAAGAATGCAATACCAGGAATATATAAAATTAGATATACTCATTATATGAAACTCAAAATAAAAAAACCAGCTCTATTGAACCTGAAAAATAATTAAATTTATAAGAAAAATAAAGGGCATAAACTAATCAACCAAAAAAACACCATGGGAATATTTGTCCCATTAGAATTATTTGAAGCAAAAGACCAAAAACAGACATAAAGATTTATATGACATAAATGTCATTACCAAACAGAAAGGATTATAGATTATAATGAATTGCTCAAATTGGCTATAAATACATTTAAATATAAATGAAACATCATTTCATAATCACAAACAAATTATCAACAAAGTAAAGCTACATTCTTAGTATTCTTGTGTGTAACTTACATGGTATCAAATTCTTATCCTGCAGAGATATACCTTAATAATACTGACAAACAGGAAAAGTCAGCACAGAAATGCAAATACCACAAAGGGAACAACTGGCACATTTTTCTTTTTATAACTTATGCTACCATGATACTAGATGAAAAGCCCTCAACTAGGTATGTCTAATTAATAAAGCACATAGAAATAACAAAATACTTTTATGTATAACATAAAATAAGTCAACTTTGTAACCCAATCTATGGAAAGAAAATTCATTTGACTTATTGATTAATTTAACTGAAAATGCCACTGTGATCAAAGAAGAGATATTATGTATTAGCAAAGATAAACCACATCAAGAATGTGTGAGAATGTATGAAATGAAAAATATTTCTGGATAAAAGTTCAAGAATATGCAGCAAAGAGGGCTGTGTGCATAACCTTGACTAAAAGCACTATTTATTTATTCATATCATAATGTGAGATATTTCAACATTGTAGTACCATGATACTGAAAAGCATTTTCTGCTTGACCAAACTTTAGATCCTGTGTGAGAATTGCAAAGCATCATCATTGTATCATTAACTGAAAACTGGGACTATGCAGAAGTGCCCCTGGGAACTACTGTTCAGGCGACGGTGTCATTTGATAAGTAGTCCCACGGGGTCTCAGAATGAACTACTTACCTATGCCACCTTCCCACCATCCTTGACCTCTGGAGCATAAGGAGGTTCCAGGGTTCTTGGGAGATGCAATAATGGAGTGAAACATTCTCTTCTTGGACACAGAGCTCTAGCCAGCCTTTGACAGAAGGCTTGTCTTGTGTTGCAGGACAGAACCACAGTAAGAAGGCCGCAGTGGGCAGGAAGCTTCTCAGCTCAACAGGAAAAGCATGACACAGTCAGATTCAAGCTGTGGCTTCTAAAAGGCACTGCTCTGACTGCCAGAAGGAGAGCAGTAGGAAGAATATAATAAAACATTTCCCAGTAAGTTTTGACTTAAATAATGAAAGCAGCTGCTCCTGTCTCCCTTTCTTTTAATCAGACTCTTTCTCCTGCAGTCTCTCTCTGTAGCCTCTGTTGAGTCTATTGAACTGACACTTATTCCTCAGCCATCCAGCAAACTGCTCCCCAATATTTGCAAGGACTGTTTCCTTTCTGAACGTTGGGTAAGTTTATTGTGGATTTAGTAAAGGAACAAAGAACCCAGAGGATAAGATCATATCAATCATGACAAGGTGGATTTAGCAAATCCTGAAATTTAACGATGACAAAACAGAAAATTGCTTAAACAGAATAAATGATTTTTAAATCCAGAAATGCTATAGCATAGGTAAAAGAAGAAAAGCAAGAATAAGGTTGAACTGCCTATCAGTTTGTCAAGAATAGCAATGTGGAGAGCATTAAAAGCAAAGGGAACTTCCCATCATGAACTCGTTTCTGTCCTTGTTTTATGTATTTGGTAAAAAGATCACATGAAAATTTTTATTATCTGCTACATGCACCTATGTTTTCTGATGTGGAATGTGTGTGTTAATGAAGTGAGAAAGGATGGCATAGTCTGACAACTTGTGTTCCAAAGAGGCTTGGGTCCTTACAGTGGAAAGAGAAATAAACATGGAGTACAGAAAGGAGCGAGAGTATCTAACAGGTTCTTGACTCTGAAGAGCTGCAGTTGTGACCGGTGACATAGTTCTAGGAGCAGCTTTAATTTCAACATACAGAATGCAAAAAGCTCATAGTGTAGTCTGGTTTCTATTAAAAGAAGAGGATAGAGCAAATTTTTGGGGGAAAAGTAATTTTTTGACAGCAGCCCATAATTTCCAAAGAGCAAAATGTAAAGAGAAGAGACATGTGGAAACAGAATGGAATATGCTTAGGAGACTCATTAAGTGTCTAGTGAGAAGAATATTATTTATAAAGCCTCATAAGGAAAGTTACATTTTCTCAAAATGGGGATCCACATATGATGGGATTGATTCTATAGTATCTGATGAGGAGGTGGATCTTCAAATCTAACTTAGATCTTCTGTTCAGATCTAAATTTTTTTTGTGTGTGTGGTCGATACTATCTAGATACAATGCTGCGGCAAAGGGGATAGAGTGTTTTGGTTTAGGGATGGAGGGTGAGTAGATTGAAGAATGAGTGTGTTATTTTTTAACCAAAAACTCAAGAGCTGAGTGTCTCTCCTAACTTCTGTTATTGATTAGGTTTAGTTCAGGAGGACAATCAGTCTTAACAAACTGTATGCCACCCCTAAGTGTTACGAACATTGTTGTCAAGATGGTCAAGTAGGAGAAGTCTTACCTGAAGAGAACATGTTTTTGTCACTTTAGTCTCAGCAACAATTTAAGATCCGGCATTTAAAAAAATAAAGCTTGAAGACTTTATCCGTGCTTATTTTCTCTTTGAAAAATGGAAATGCTGTTGGATCAGAACACTGATAAATTGCGTGAGGGATGGCAGGCATCAGCCTCTTGGAAAGCAATGACTTTATCAAAATGACGTATTTTACTCATTTCGGAGTTACGGAGAAAGGGGGTAGAGAGGAACATCTTCTGTCTTATAGTTTACTCTTTAAATGACCACTTGAGCCAGTCAGTGCTCGGCCTGACTGAAACCAGGAGCCAGAGGCTTCTTGTTTGTCTCCCATATGGGTGTAAGTGCCAAAAGACTTGTGCCATTTTCACTGACTTTTCCAGTCTATTAGCAGGAAACTGGATGTGAAATCGGACCCAAAATGGCATCTGCATGGCTGCAGTATCACAGGTAATAGCTCTATCCACTATGGTACAATGCCAGCCCAGTTCAGAGGATTTCTAAATATCATTTTATGACATAAGATTAAGTTCCTTAACATTTGGAACAGTGTATATGGGCTTCCACTGAAGGTCCATGGCATAAAGCAGCAGAATGGACTATGTGTGGTAGACAGAAAAACAGGCACCCAAGAGCTGAACGTTAGTGGAAAGTTTTCTTGATTTAACCGTTGTTAACAGTACCCACAGATATGTGGAAGGAGAAATTCTTAAATCTTGATAAGAACTGGAAAACAAATGAATATATTTAGATAGCTCAGAGGACTAATTTGAACTAAACTCCTCAAGATTGACTATAGTACAATCTACACTTAAAGGGTAGTGACAGTGGAAGCAAGAGATCATATCACAAAGAGATCATGTGCAAATCATGTCAAAGAACTGAAAAGACTGCTCAGCAGGCGCGTAAGTGCATAGCTTGGAAGCACCAGCCTGAGAGTGCTTGTGTGTGGACGTTAACGAAACGTCTCTCATAGTCTATTGAAAGAAAGAAAATAACAAAAGTTCTCAGGGAAAGAGAAGGCAGTACCACCAAACTCCAGAGTAGATCTTCGGGAGCTGGGATGGTGGCTCAATGGACTAAATCTCCTCTTGCAAGTGAAGGCATCTCATATGGGTGCTGGTTTGTGTCCCAGCTGCCCAACATCCAATCCATTTCTCTGCTTATGGTCTAGAAAATCAGCTGAGGATAGCCCAAGCCTTTGGGACCCTGCATCCATATGGGAGACTGCAAAGAAACCCCTGGCTACTAGCTTCAGGTCAGGTCAGCTTTAGCTGTTGGCAACTATTTGGGGACTGAACTAGCAGATGGAAGATCTCTTTGTCTCTCCTTTCTGTAAATCTGCCTTTCAAATAAACAAATCTTTAAAAAGTATATTTAAGAGTGGATCTTCAAAAAATGGACTACCAGTGAAACTGTTGACTATGTCTTAATAGTACGATGCTAGACTCTGCTGTTGTCCATTCCTTCAATGATGCACATATGACTGTTTATGAGGAACTGTACTATGGTAATCGAATGGGGGAACTCAGTGGAGGAGAGGGGATTTAGGGTGGAGGTAAGGGAAATCCCAAGGCCTGTGCAACTGTATCATAAAATGATAATAATAATAATAGAGTGGATCTTCAAAAAATGAGACAGCATAGAAAACTGAAAGTACTCTAAGGAAAGTTTACCAAATAGTTCAGCATTCCTGGAACAAGAGAGAATACATCATGTCTGCTCTTTATAAGTATTGAAAGCTTCACAATGAGAAAAGTATGTTTCCATCTGGTCTTCCAGATGGAAGACTTTCATCAAAGATTTTTAAAAAGTTCTCTATTTCTTTACTCATATCTGCAGGAAAATGTTTTGAAGTATGAAATTACTGGATAAAGAATAAAGGTGCAATACAGCATCCCTCATATGGAAAGGAACAGTGATTGGGAAAACAACAAAGGTGCTTAGAGATTGACCAGAAATCGGAGGGCGACTTCTAAGGAAACTGAAGAGATAGTCTATCTTTTCCTCTCTTTAGGTTTCATCTCAACAAGTCACTGGAACACAAATTAGTAGAAACAATCCATCACCCAGGTCTCATTGACAGGTGTAAACTTTAACAACCACCAATAATTCTGCCATGCTAATCCTCAATCACTCCAGCTTCACAACCTTCACTCTGATGGGTATACCTGGCTTGGAGTCACAGCACGTGTGGCTCTCCATTCCTTTTGCCTCCATGTTTTTGGTTATTCTCATTGGCAATGGCACTATCCTCTTCCTGGTGGCCACAGAGCCCACACTTCAGACACCAATGTATCTGCTGCTGGCTCTGCTGATGGTGGCTGATGTCGTATCTACTCTGTGTCTGGTACCCAAACTCCTCTGCCTCTTCTGGTTCAATGACCAAGACATTGATGCTGGCTCCTGTTTCACCCAGATGTTTTTCATCCATGGAGCATCTGTGGTACGCTCATCTCTTCTTGTGGCAATGGCCTTTGACCGCTTTGTGGCTATATGTGAACCCTTACGCTACAACACAATTCTAAGCCATGCCCTCATTGGACGCCTTGGACTGTTAGCTCTAGCCAAAGGTGTGCTTCTCATCCTGCCTATGCCTCTGCTGCTCCAAAGGTTGACTTTTTGTCGCACAGCCATTTCTCACACCTACTGTGATCACATGGCTGTGGTGAAAATGGCCTGTGACCACACCAGACCCAATCGGATCTACGGGCTCTTTGTGATTTTGCTTGTAGTGGGACTTGACCTACTACTCATTGGCCTCTCTTACACCCTCATTCTGCAGTCTGTGTTGCGTCTCAGCTCTCGAAACGCCATCCACAAAGCTCTCCACACCTGCTCAGCCCACTTTTTTGTCATCCTTGTCACTTACGTGCCTGCACTCTTTTCCTCTATCACCCACCGCATTGGTCGCCGTATCCCACCTCATGCTCATATTCTCCTTGCCAACCTTTACCTCCTTCTTCCTTCACTGCTCAACCCCATCATCTATGGTATAAAGACGAAGGAAATCCGTGACAAAGTGGCCAAATATTTGTGCAGAGGAACTCCATAATCTGTGAGACCTAGCAAGAAGCCTGTGAGTGAATGAGCAGTTGTACAACCTACAACATCTTTGCCAATCCATCCAAGAAGTGGTTGCTGTGAAAAGAACATAAAATGGGAGCGTGATTTTCTTTTCTTTCTTTTTCTGAGCTTATAAGATGATCAAATTGGTTGCAGTTTCACTGAACTGTGCACTGGAAAAGAGAATTGTAAGATACTGCTTTGTATGATCCTTAGCAGAGACACTGTTGAGATGGATTTCCTGATTACCATTATATCTGTATTCATGTTCATTAACTGTGCACAAAATCACCTTTTAAATAATGCAAGATTAACTTCCTTTTCTAGTGCAGAGTTTATATTTGTTTCAGTTTCTCAAGTATCATTGTATCTTTAAAAACATTTTTTTTACTTGTTTGAAAGTTGGAGTTACAGAGAGTAGAGAGAGACAGGAAAGAAAAGAGGGAGAGAGAGAGAGAGAGACAGAGAGAGAGAGAGAGATTCCACCCTCTGGTTCAGCTCTCCAGATGATCACAACTGAGCTAGGTCAAAGCCAGGAGCCATACATATAAAGAAACTTTCTGTCCCTTTACTTCCATAAACCCAGTCATTGGACATTGCTTTGACATTTATCATCTCATCAGAAACTGGTTTTCCTTCTACTCAAAGCAGATGACTTTTGCACTGTTCATTGTATTTGCCTTAGGTATCTAAAAGCACCATGTCTGAATGTGGCTTTGATGCAAATGCCATCCGTATTTTAATTTTTTCATTTTTATTATTATTATTATCACTTTACGATACAGCCCCATAGGCCCTGGGATTTCCCTTACTCCCTCCTTCAAGCCCCCTCCACTTCCCCCATTATTTCCCCTTATATTATTATAATAGTACAGTTCTTCATAAACAGTCATAAGTACATCATTGTAAGCATGGAAAAGGCAGAAGGTCCAGCATCCTATTGTCAAGATACAGTTAATATTTTCATTGGGAGCCCATTTTTGTCTGGAAGTAGAGATGCATACTACATTCTATCTTCACATCTGGATATGACAGTCTCCATTACACAGTTACTATACATCCCCTTAAATGAAAAGCCACAAAACAAAATCAACAAACTGCCATTCATTTTACATACACACAAGCACTAAGAGTATCAACTGTCATTTTTACTTTTTCCTCTTCCTTTTGTAAACTCCAGGACACTGGTGGTGCTCCAGTGAGTAACACAGAGGTCTAGACTTCTGC
>NW_024466000.1:0-13125 GCF_017591425.1 Ochotona curzoniae | reverse complement strand
TTCTTTTTTTTTTTTTTATTATTATTGTTGCTTACATTGTATTATGTAGTACAGCTCCATAGGCGCTGGGGATTCCCCCCACCCCTCCCACACCCCTCCCCCCATGGTGGATTCCTCCACCTTGTTGCATAACCATAGATCAAGTTCAGTTGAGATTCATTGCTTGCAAACACATGCCTAGCATAAAGTTCCGTGTCCTATTGTCCAGATAAGTTCAGTGGCCTCTTGGGGAGACCTTCTATGGTCTGAAGATAGGTCTAACAGAGTAAAGATCCGGTCAGTTAAAAGCCCCAACAAGGCCTCAGTATCATTATACAACATTATGGAATTAATTGACATAGTATTGGGTAAACAATATGTTAAAAATAATGCAAGTTCCATTCTTCGAGACATCTGGGTTGAGACAGTATCAATGACAGGTTCAAAAAATAACAAACAACCAAACAAAAATTACACGTTAAATCAAGGCAAACATGTGGTATCTAATCTTTTGGGATTCACTCATTTCCCTTAGCATTATAGTTTCCAGTTGTGCCCATTTAGCCACAAAGAACTGCATTTTGTTTTTTTTAATAGCTGAGTAGTATTCCATGGAGTAGATGAACCAAAGCTTTCTTATCCAATCTTCTGCTGATGGGCATTTTGGTTGCTTCCATGTTTTTGCAATTACTGATTGTGCTGCAATGAACATAGGGATGCATGTTGGTTTGTCGTAAAACAGGTGTTTTGGATATATTCCTAGGAGTGCTATTGCTGGGTCATATGGTATGCAGATTTTGAGTTGTTTGAGTGTTCTCCAGACTGATTTCCATAGAGGCTGTACCAATTTGCAGCTCCACCAGCAGTGGAGTAGGGTTCCCTTTTCCCCGCATCCTCGCCAGCAGGCGTCGTTGGTGTTCTTGTTTATGTGGGCCAATCTTGCTGGTGTTAGGTGGTACCTCATCGATGTTTTAATTTGGATTTCCCTTATTGCTAGGGAGCTGGAACATTTTTTCATATGTTTGTTTGCCATTTGGATTTGTTCCTTTGTGAAATGTTTGCCCATTTCCCGTGCCCATTTCTTGAGTGGCTTGTTCGTTTTGGTTTTTTGGTTGTTTTGAAGTTCTTTGTATATCCTGGAAATTAGCCCCCTATCGCCTATATCGTGTGCAAAGATCTTCTCCCACTCTGTGGGTTGCTTTTTTACTTTGTTGATTGTTTCCCTTGCTGTACAGAAGCTTCTTAGTTTGATGAGGTCCCATTTGTTTATTCTGTTCTCAACTGCTATTGCTTTTGGTGTCCTTCTTAGAAAGTTGGGACCTACTCCTAGGTCTTGCAGGGTATTTCCTACATTTTCTTGCAAGAGTTTGAAGGTTTCTGGATGTAGGTTTAGGTCTTTTATCCATGTAGATTGGATCTTGGTGTATGGTGATAGATGTGGGTCTATCTTTTTGTTTCTACAGGCTATCAGCCAGTTGTCCCAACAACATTTACTAAAGAGGCCTTCCCACTTGCTTGAGTTGTCATTGGTCTTTTTGTCAAAGATTAATTGGTTGTATTTGTGTGGGTTCCCTTTTGGAGCTTCTATTCTATTCCATTGATCTTCCTTTCTGTCTTTGTGCCAGTACCAGGCTGTTTTGATAACCACTGCTCTATAGTATGTCCAGAGGTCCGGGATTGTGATTCCCCCTGCTAACTTCTTATTTTTCAGGATGGTTCTAGCTATTCGTGGTTTTTTGTGTTTCCAGATGAACTTTTGAATCATTGTATCCAGTTCCGTGAAGAATGTTTTGGGCAATTTGATTGGAATTGCATTGAAAATGTATATTGCTTGTGGCAGTATAGACATTTTAATGATATTGATTTTGCCTATCCAGGAGCACGGGATGTTGTTCCATCTTTTGAGGTTTTGTTCAATTTCCTTTTTAAATAGTTTGTAGTTTTCTTCGAATAGGTCTCCTACGCTTTTGGTTAGATTTATTCCCAAATACTTCATACTTCTCTCAGCTATTTTGAATGGTATCCTGTTGGTTAGATTTTCTTCCATCTTGGTGTTATTTGCGTACACTATGGCTGTTGATTTTCGTTCGTTAATTTTGTACCCCGCCACTCTGCCAAACTCTCGTATAAGTTCTAGCAGTTTCTGTATTGAGTCTCCTGGTTTTTCTATGTATAGGATTATGTCATCTGCATATAGTGAAAGCTTGACTTCTTCGTTTCCTATACGTATGCCTTTGATTTCTTTTTCTTGTCTTATGGCCTCTGCAAGTACCTCTAGGACTATGTTGAATAGCAGTGGTGATAGCGGGCACCCTTGTCTTGTTCCAGATCGCAGTGGGAAGGGTTCTAGCTTTTCTCCATTCAGTATGATACTGGCGTTGGGTTTTTCATAAATTGCTTTGATTATGTTGTGGATTTTCCCGTCTATGCCTACTTTGGCTAGAGTTTTTAGCATGAAGAGGTGTTGGATTTTGTCGAAGGCTTTTTCTGCATCTATTGAAACTATTATGTGGTTCTTGTTTTGCAGTTTTTGGATATGGTTTATAACATTTATGGATTTCCGAATATTGAACCATCCCTGCATTCCAGGGATGAATCCTACTTGATCCGGATGAATGATCTGTCTGATGATTTTTTGAATTCTATTGGCTAGGATTTTGTTGAGAATTTTAGCATCAATGTTCATCAGAGAAATAGGTCTGTAGTTTTCCTTCTCTGATGGTTCTCTGTCCGGTTTTGGGATTAAGGTGATGTTGGCTTCATAGAATGAGTTTGGGAGGGTTGCTTCCTCCTCTATTGTTTTGAAGAGCTTGTAGAGGATTGGGGTTAGTTCTGTTCGGAATGTTTTGTAGAATTCTGTAGTGAAGCCGTCTGGGCCTGGGCTTTTTTTCGTTGGGAGATCCTTGATGACTGTTTCAATCTCTACCTCGGTTATGGGTTTATTTAATTCTGCAGTTGCCTCCGGACTGAGTTTTGGTAGGTGGTGGGAGTCCAAGAACTTTTCTATTTCTTGGTGGTCCTCAAATTTGTGGGAGTACAGTTCTTTGTAGTAATTTCTAATTATTTTCTTAATGATTGCAGTGTCTGTTGTTATGTTGCCTTTTTCATCTTTAATGCTATTGATTCTCACTTTCTCTTGTTTTTTTTTGGTCAATCGGGCCAGTGGAGTGTCTATTTTGTTTATTTTCTCAAAAAACCAACTTTTTGATTTGTTGATTTTATGTATAGTTTTTTTGATTTCTATTTGGTTTATCTCCTCCCTTGTTTTGATGATTTCTTGTTTCCTATTGTGCGTGGGACTCTTCTGCTGCTGTTTTTCCAGATCCTGGAGGTGTGAGGTTAGTTCCTGTATTTGGCGTCTTTCTTGGGCCTTGACATGCGCTCCGATTGCGATGAATCTACCTCGTAGCACTGCTTTGGCAGTGTCCCACAAGTTTTGGAATGTTGTATCAGAGTTTTCATTGGTTTCCATAAATTTTTTGATCTCATCTTTAATTTCTTCTCTGACCCATTGTTCGTTTAATAGCATATTGTTCAATTTCCAAGAGTGCCTATACTTCCTGGGGAGTTTTGAGTTGTTGATTTCCAGTTTCATCCCATGGTGGTCTGAGAGGGTACATGGTATGATACTAATGTTTTGGAAGTTGTTTAGATTCGCTTTATGTCCTATCATGTGGTCGATTCTGGAGAAGGTGCCATGCACCGCTGAGAAGAAGGTATAGTCTGTGGCCTTAGGATAAAAAGTTCTATATATGTCTACTAAGTCCAGTTGTTCTATTGTTTGTGTGAGCTCTGTTGTTTCTTTGTTGAGTTTTTGTTTCGTAGACCGGTCCATTGTTGTTAGAGGTGTGTTGAGATCGCCTACAAGAATTGTGCGGGTGTCTATGTCTTCCCTTAAGTCTGTAAGTAATTGCTTTACGTAAGTAGGTGCATTAAGATTCGGTGCATAAACATTAATGATGGTGATTGCTTCTTGATGGATCTTTCCTTTCACCAGTATAAAATGGCCTTCCCTGTCTCTTTTGATGTTAGTTAGAATGAAATCTATCTCGTCTGAAATTAGGATAGCTACCCCAGCTTTTTTTTCTCGTCTATTGGCGTGAAATATCTTTTTCCATCCCTTCACTTTCAGTTTCTTTGCATCCTTTCTGGTTAGATGCGTTTCTTGTAGGCAACAGATGGTTGGGTCTTGTTTGATGATCCATTCTATTAATCTCTGTCTTTTGATTGGTGAATTTAGACCATTTGTGTTGAGAGTTAAAATTGAGAGGTTGCAATTTTGTCCTGCCATGTGATTGTGTTGTGTGTGTGTTGTTGCCTATGTAATTGTCTTGTTCGTGTGGCCTTTAGTTTGGAGACCTTCTTATTTGCCAACTTTGTTTGTGATTTGCCTCCTTTTTGTCCGGGACTAGCGCATTTCTAAGGAGACTTTGCAGAGCTGGTTTTGTGTAGACATATTCTTCTAGTTTTTCTTTGCTATTGAAGTATCTGATTTCGTTCTCATATACAAATGAGATCTTTGCTGGGTAGATTATTTTTGGTTGACAGTTGTTTTGTTTCAGGACTTGGAAGATCTTTGTCCATTCTCTCCTTGCTTGTAGGGTCTCTTCGGAGAAGTCAGCAGTGATTCTGATGGGTTTTCCCCTGTATGTGATCTTTTCTCTACTTCGTACTTGTCTCAGGATTCCTTCTTTGTCTTCATTGGAGTAGAACTTGAGCACCGTGTGTCTGGGTGAAGATCTCTTTGGATCATATCTGTTGGGAGTTCTCTGTCCATCCTGTATGCGGGGTGGATTCGTGTTCCAAGTGTTTTGGAAGTTTTCCTGTATAATTTCATCAAGCACTGCTTGCATCCCAGATTCTCTTTCTACTCCCTCGGGGAGGCCGATGATCCGAATATTCAATTTTCTAAGGTAATCTTTCATCTCTTGCATCATTTTATTAGTTTTGCTGAGGTTTGTCTCCAGCTGTTTAATTCGCTGGGCACCTTCATTTTGTGTGTCTTCTGTGTCAGAGATCCTTTCCTCTGCCGCATTTATTCTGTTGATGAGGCTTTCAATCTTATTATCTTGGGCATCCAGTTTGGTTTTGATTTGTTGTATTTCGGTGATTATGCGGTTCTGGAAGTCTTCCAGCTTTGTGTCCACGTCTCTGAGAAATTTTAGCATTATTTTCATCAATTCCTTTGCTGGTAACACGTCCATGTCTTCATCTCGTATCGTCGATATTGATAATGGCTTTTGGCCCTTGTTTGGTGGGGTGCTGGCTCTTTCATCTGGAGCACAACTCTTTCTGGTGGTTTTTCCCATTGCGTTGGTGTATTCTGGTGGGGCAAATGGACCCGTGTGTTGAGGGGCCGTCAGGTGCTTTCCTGTAGAGATTGGAGCCTGCAGGCGTGGTGTTGCCAGGCGTGGTAGTTTTCAAGGCACCGTTGGTGCGTTCTCAGGGCCCGGGGCTGTAGAGCACCACCTTGGGGGCCCAGTGGATTCCAGGCACACTCTGGGCACCTCTTCTACAGGTGTGACACCCCAGGGCGTGGAGGGATGGAGGCGCTCTCTGGGTGTGCCCCCTGCACGGGAATCCACAGGGCTTAGAAGGTTTTATGTGCTTTCTCCCTGCGTTCTCCGTGTCAGGGACTGCAGGGTCTTTCAGAGCCCACCTGGTGCGTCTCCCACACACGGGACTGTGGGTGAGGCACTTTCCAGGCGTGGCTCTTGTGCAGTGAATCCACCACTCGTGGTGTGTGGGTGTTCAGAGCCCCTGCTCCCGTGTGGCTCCCCCACACAGGCCCTTAGCGGAGGAGTGGCCCAGGCGCCCTGTTATAATGACTTCACGGCAGGTTCGCACCGTGTGAGTATGGTGCTGGAGTTTTCAGAGCTCTCCTGGTGGGTCGCCCACACTCAGAACTGCGGGATGGTAGGCGAGGAGTGAGCAGTTCACTCTATGGGAGTGGTACCTGCGTGTCAGGGACACACAGCGCTACACTTCCCAAATCTCAGAGGTCTCCTGACACCTGACACCTGCGCTGCGGAGGCGGCTGCTGCAGGCGGGGCCGCCCAGTCCGCTCGGTGCAGCGTTCAGAGTCCTCCCGGTCCTCCACCAGGCGGGGTGTGGGGGACTCCAGACCCTTGCCAGCTGTCTCTGCGCACCGAGCCGCACTGGCCCCCTCAGCGCAAGAACAACCGAGGCGCCTTCCCAGGGCCCCTTCAGCCACCAACACCACTGAGCGTAGTTCCCAAGGCCAAGACCCGACAGTTTCAGGCTGCCTGCCCCGCGATCTCAGAGGCTGTAACCTCAGCAGGGGTCGAGGAATGCGAAGGCTGCCACGTCAACCCCCCCCCCCCCCCCACCAAACGTCTGGCCGCTGCAGTCTGCCTCCGCCGCTGTTGAGGGCCTCCCGCCGGGGACGATCCCCCTGATCTCCCCGCCTCCGAGCTGGCCGCGTCTCCCGTCAGGCCGTTTTCAAAAGTGACTCAGCAGGTCTGGCGTGGGATGTCGGTTTCTCTGCCTTTGCCCTGCTCCGTTCTCGTTGTTCTTCCGAGTTGTGTGGATCTTTTTGGCTCCACACTGTCCCAGGGAGCTTCACGGACCTCTCCCTGCGGTTCCCTGCTGTTCCTCTTTGCTGCTTCTGTAGCGTTCTATCCCTCTCTCACTAGACGCTCACTCACAGCCTTTCTCCTACGTCGGCCATCTTCCTCCCCCTCTGTTGTGTATTCTTTTGTTACTTTTGAATTGTGCATCAATATCACATGTCAATGAAAATGATTTTAAAAGAAAAATTCATGTGAATATTAATTTGGCACCTCTTAGAAACAGATATATCTTCAGATATAATATCAACTATTAACCAAATAAACTTCATGACCTGGCATCTGAATTAACAGTTAAGAGCCACTTGAGATTAGAATGCCTGAGATTGAACAAGTTTGGCTGGACTATGAATCTCCATTTTCTGCAAACACATGCCCTTTGGAGTTCACTTGGAGTGTACACTTGGAGGGAGTTCTGACATCCTAGCTTTGACCTGGCAATACCTGGCTATTATGGGCATTTCTGGTGTAAACCAGCAGATAGAAAGTCTCTCAATCTTTTCCCTTTCAAAAAAAAATATATATATATATTTTAAATTAGTGCAGATGGCTCAACTGGCTAATTCCCTGGCTGTATGTGCTGGCATCCCTTACCGGTGCTCATTCATGCCCTGGCTGCTCTGCTTCTGAACCAGCTCCCTGCCTGTGGCCTGGGAAAACAGTGGAGGACAGCCCAAAGCTTTGGGACCTGACACTTTCATGGGAGACCCAGAAAAAACTCTAGGCTGCTGGCTTTGGACTGACCTAGCTTTGGCTGTTGCAATATTTTTCTCTTTTTCTCTCTGTCTCTCCTGATTTCTGTAAATCTGCCTTTCCAATAAGAAATAAAGTATTAAAAACCTTTTTTTTTAAAGATTTCTTTTTTTATTATTTTTTTATTGGAAAGGCAGATATACAGAGAGGAGAGACAGAGAGGAAGATCTTCCGTCCGATGATTCACTCCCCAAGTGAGCGCAACTGTCCGATGCTATGCTGATCCGAAGCCAGGAGCCTCTTCCGGGTCTCCTGTGTGGGTGCAGGGTCCCAAAGCCTTGGGCCGTCCTCTGCTGGTTTCCCGGGCCACAGGCAGGGAGCTGGAAGGGAAGCAGAGCTGCCGGCATAGAACCGGCGCCCATATGGGATCCCGGGCATGCAAGGCGAGGACCTTAACCACTTGCACCACCGCGCTGGGCCCCAAAAACCTTTAAAATGAGTGTAGTATGGAAAGGAATTGAATTCAGTTGAAGTTAAACTATAAGTTACATGAATATAAAGTAATTAGGGATATATGTCAAGTAAAATTTCTTATTAGGATTATAGTCCTACTTACTCATCTTGATTAGGAAACTGAATTTGGGCCACTAATGATTTAGATTGCACATTTAAAAACACATTTCTTTGTCATAAACTTTGTGAACTTGGTTTTTTTTGGCACTTGTATTTTCAGCAGAAAACAGTAACTATGGCATGACATATAAGGTATAAGTAAAAAACAGTTATATATATCATATGATTATATATATTATATAAAACAGTCATTATATATAATCATATGTACTATATATATAGAGAGAGAGTATGATTGATAGCCTTAAAATAGGAGATATCTACTAATTCTTTTTTAAAAATTCATTTGAAAGAGTTACAGAAAGAGAGGGAGAGGCACAGAGAGAGATTTTCCATCAACTGTGCACTTCCCAAATGGCTGCAACAGCCATGGCCACTCCAAGTTGAAGCCAAGAGCCTGGAGCTTCATCCCATTCTTCGCTTGTAGTGCTAGCATCTCATAGGGTGCCTATTTGAGTCCCGGCTGTACTACTTCCCTCTAGCCTCCTGCTAATGAATCCAAGAAAGCAGCTGACTCCAAGTCCTTGGCCCCTGCACCCTCACAGGAGATCTGGACAAAGCTCCTAGCTCCTGGATTCTGCCCAGCACAGTTCAGTTCATTGCAACCACTTGGGGAGAGAACCAGTGGACAGATTTCTCTCTCTTCCTCTCTCCATAACTCTACCTTTCAAATAAACAAAACAAATAGTTTTAAAAACAAACAAATTTTCTGCAGCCATATACACCTGAAAGTTGACTAGAAAATAAGTATTTGGCTTTCAGAATCTACTACTCTCCTCTTTCCTAAGTTGTACTTGTGAGTTCATGGAGTACCCATATTTTCCAGCATTTCCTAAGAAGTCCTTACTCCTTAGAGTTTCACCAAACATTCAGAGAAATTTTTTCCATAGCTGACTTTTTTGAAAAAAAAGATTCATTTTCTTGAAAGCAGAGTGAGAGCAAGAACAAGAGACAACAAGAGAGATTTCCCCTCTGTGTTCACATCCCAAATGGCATCACTTCTTGGGGCTAGACCAGACAGAAGCCAGCAGCCAGGAATTTCATCTGGCCTTCCACAAGGACGGTAGGAACTTGAGCCATCGTCTGCAGCTTTCCTGGCACATTAGGAGGGAACTCAAGCAAAAAGCAGAGAATCGCGGTCTCAAATCAGCATTCAGATATAGGATGGGGGTACTCCAAATTGCAGTTTCATTAACTCATTGCACCACAACATCCACCCAACTCCGTTGTAATGTATGCAATTGTGTGTGTGTGTGTGTGTGTGTGTGTGTGTGTGTGTGTGTGTGTTATGTATTGGGCAGGATGAAGAAGGATATAATCAGAATGTCATGAGGAATGAGACATCAAGATGGAAAAAGAATATAATTGTATCCCTCAAAGATTCAAATTTTATGACTCATGTAAAAAAGTGATAAACGGGCAACATGTCAGATTAATGAATAAAATAAAGACAGGTTGTGTGATAACTGCTAAGAAGGACACAAACATGATAGAATGAAAGAATGCTGAGATTGGCAAATCCATCTGGAATTTGTAAGGATGACTCTCTGAGGAGGTGGTAGGAATGGTGTTTCAGGTAAAACAATCAGCAAGCACAATCCTGAGTCCTGACAGAAGTCAAGCAGGGTTTGTTCTCGTGGCTGACAGCTGTAATGTGAACAGTATAGGAGTAAGGTTGAGAGTTGATAGGCCCAATGGAAATAATAGAGCTATCTTCGCCATAGAGGAATGTGGACATATAGGCAAAGAATCCACAGTTCAAATTTATACATGAAGCAATGTGACTTGCATTTTGACGTAATAACTCCTTTGGATCATTACAACAACCCTGTAAAGTTGAAAGGAGAACTATTACTGATGCCATTTTGCAAATTAATTGACTCTTGACTACAATCTCAACTCATTTCTTACTGGAATTTCTTATCCAGAGGACTAATATAACAAAAGTGGCTCTTTGCTTGGATCTACCTGGTGTCAGAATGCAGAAAGAATCAAATGAGTATGTGTGAAGTGGAGAAGGATGAGACTTGGAAGAGGGCATGAGGGTTACACTACAAGGGTAACAACACAGAAGAGAATGAAATCAGAGTCAGTTCTGTTTCAGCAACATCACCAGCCTCCCATGCACAGCGTGTCCTGGGTTCACAGGACGGTGTGAGGATAAATGCCACAGTGCAGGGAGAGTTGGTGGCTCCACAAACATGGCTCACAGATGAAATGGATGGGAACAGATTTCCCACTGGTGATTTTTTAACAGGGAAAAAGGGATGTTTACACATTATTATGTACCAAATCTTATCTTCATCACTGCTACAGTTTTCAAAGCACCCCAATCACTTTTTTGTGGTATCAGCTTGATAAAAGTGTATATTCTCTAAGCTTTTTGAGATCAAAGCCCTTATTTTTCAGTTTGCTGAAGTGAATGCTGTTGGCTGACATCTCCTTTTCTGTAATGGACATAAAGAGTTGCTCCATCATTAGTCTTAGTCTTGGACTGCAGTGAAAGAGAGCTGGCCTTGACTCCTACTGGTTATAGACTCTCCATTATTAACAATCCATTTGATAAGTTGTTGAATTGTGTTGATTTCAGCTCGTGACCAACTCTACAAGTGAGCAAAGTTCAATTGTAGTTCAATTGTTGGGTCAGTTCTCTTTCTCCAGCCTCATCTCTTAATAAGCCAATGGATGCTATGGCCCATCCCAACCCTGCCCACCACCCATTGACCCTCATGTACACCAGCGGGAGCTGCAGCCTAATCAGAATGACTTTCAATAACCCTCACTAAGTCTGTCCCCAGCCCTGGTTCCTGTGTTTGCCTGTATGTACAGCAGACTGGTCCAGTCTGTCCCACATCCCATTCAGTTCTCATACACATCAATGGGCACTGAAGACTAGCTCAACCCAACTGACTCCATTATCCAGGTCACTTTCATGCCGACAGGTGCCACCTCTTATTGTCTAGCCAGGCCCATCCCCAGCCCTGAGAAATTTTTTTATATTTTATTCATTTGAAAGGCACAGATGTGTGCGCACGTGTGTATGTGTACAGAGGGTTTATTTACATGAGCGAGAGGCAGATAGTGAGAGAGTTTTTTTGAGCCATTGGTTTGCTCGCAATTTGCCTCTAAGAATCAAGGCTGGGCCAGGCTGCAGCCAGCAGCTGGAAATTCATTCTGGTTCCCTCAGGTGGGTGATAGGGACCTTGAGTGCATGGACCAGATGCCTCCCAGGGTGCATATTAGCAAGAAACTGGATGCAAAGTTAAGGTGGGATTTGTACACAAACACTCTGGTAAGGAATGGAGGCATCTCAAGTGGTATCCTAATTACTGTGCCAAGTGCCCACCTCCATCTCTGACTCTTGATCATCACTTTTATTGAGCTTTATAGTACTATACAAAATTTATATCTATAAATACGGTGTTAAATTTGCTCAGCAAATTATGTGATTGTTATAACTTAGAGTTTCCCCAGAATAATCTTAATTTTAATTGATTAAAATGTAGTTATTAGTCATGCTTCACACTCTCATTACACTGTCTCATTATGAGTTTTCTCCTTGAGGTAAAGACATATCTCAAGAATCACAGGTTGAGAATTTAGTTTGGCTTTAGTTAACACCTGGCATATCTGTTAATGTTAGTTTTACACAGCACGGAATTGGGTTGGGTTAAATTACATAACATCCGATAGCTTCTTTTAGAGAAAAGGGAGTTAAGAGCTTACGCTTACGTACGTGTGTTGAGAAAAACAGACAGAAGCAAAAACCTGAAAACTTGGCATGGCTTTCATTATTCATAACTATCACTGTTATGTATGTACCTAAGTGCAAAAGCTTAGAAAAACCTTTCAAGTTTAAAAGAATTTGCAGTAGTCCATAAAATCTTCATTTTTCTAACATCTTAAGTATGAAATTTTCCAATAATATTTAATATTGGTACACAGTCGCCTATAATATATGATATACATTGAGCATACCTCCAAATACGATTTTATCAAGAAATAATTCTTTAACATTCTATACTCATAATTATCTATCTGGTTTTCCAGAAAAAAACTCTCATATACATTTCTTTCTTCTCTTTTCTGAATCTATTTTCTTCACAGACTGTTCCACCTGTCTTAATGTTGGTCTAATGCCAAGCTCTCTCATGACCATTTTATCTTTCAATTTTATCTGCTACTCTAAGATAATTTCATCTATGCCATTGTTTCAAAATTTAATTATAACCACCCTAATCTTTCTTTTTTTATGACTCTTTATGACTCAAAATTCAAATGCCCAAATTGAATTTATGATCTATTGCTCTTACGAGTTGCAAAATTTGCTCTGTGTCCTTTGTTTATGCACTCTCTTCTGACAGATAAGAATTAAGCAACTTTTACTGCTTTCTCATCCTACTCACGGAGATGACTGACAAGCCCTACTGATTATCCTTCTGACAATATTCTGTGTCATCCTCTCCATTCTCATTGCCAGTCTAGTTTGAAACCTTACCAGAATTGATACCACAGCCTCCAAAGAGCCTCTCTCTCCCACAGATCATCCACATTTTACAGAACACATAATTTGATATAAAAATCCATTGGTCAAATGCTTAAGACTTACAATTGTTCATAAAATAAAATACAGACTCTTAGTCTGACCCTTGGTAAGCTGCTCAAAATTATTTTCTATCTTCCATACACTCTCACAGCATAACCTATGTGCTCTTAAATATTAGTGGCTGTGTAATTTTGCTGAGCCACATGAAATTGCTGATATTTAACTATTTGGATCTTGAAAAGAATGGCAATATTTTATGAGTCAACTAATCATGCTTTTCTCTCTGCCTTGAATGCTCTTCCACCCTTAATAGCTATCAAAAATATCAAGGCCCTGTTCAAATATTTTTTTCTTTCATGAAGCAAACATGGGCCACAAAAGGTTAAACAGCAGATCCCTTCTGAATATTCTTTATCTCCTATGCCACAGCATTGCATTTTAGTTACTTGCATCTACTTATTTCTATCCCTAGGATATAGAGAAATTTAGGAGTAGAATCCAAGATTTAACTATTTCTACATCAAATCTTCTAGTATAATGTCTAACCAATAGTTAATCACATCTGCTGAATAAATGGATGAGAAATTAGACTTCCTTCATACTGTGTATTACAAAGGACCTGGTAAATTTTGTGCTTAAAAGTGGGAAGAGTGTTAGGACACTGCTTCAACATATTATAGAAGA
>NW_024465999.1:0-3532 GCF_017591425.1 Ochotona curzoniae | reverse complement strand
CAGCTACCATGCAACAAGATGGCTCTGGCAGCACATATGCCTGAAAGTGTATGTGATGCCTGGGGAACTGAGTGTGTGCGTGAATGGCAATGTCCATGGAGCCCAGGATGATGCAATCAAGCATGTTGAGCACCCACACAAAACAAGGATGCAGATCCTCAGTCCAGGCGCTAACAACTCCACATCCAGAGACAAGTTCAGCGCCCAAGCCATTTTCAGCTACCATGCAACATGATGGCTCTGGCAGCACATATGCCTGAAAGTGTATGTGATGCCTGGGGAACTGAGTGTGTGGGTGAATGGCAATATTCGAATTGGCCAGCAGGGGTCTTCCAGTGCCAAAACCACTCCACTTGGCTCATTCACTTCACATACCATCAGCTTGTCGAGCAGATCTAGAGGGAAACCCTGTTTGGTCACTTCTTGTCCAATGTCCATGGAGCCCAGGATGATGCAATCAAGCATGTTGAGCACCCACACAAAACAAGGATGCAGATCCTCAGTCCAGGCGCTAACAACTCCACATCCAGAGACAAGTTCAGCGCCCAAGCCATTTTCAGCTACCATGCAACATGATGGCTCTGGCAGCACATATGCCTGAAAGTGTATGTGATGCCTGGGGAACTGAGTGTGTGGGTGAATGGCAATATTCGAATTGGCCAGCAGGGGTCTTCCAGTGCCAAAACCACTCCACTTGGCTCATTCACTTCACATACCATCAGCTTGTGGAGCAGATCTAGAGGGAAACCCTGTTTGGTCACTTCTTGTCCAATGTCCATGGAGCCCAGGATGATGCAATCAAGCATGTTGAGCACCCACACAAAACAAGGATGCAGATCCTCAGTCCAGGCGCTAACAACTCCACATCCAGAGACAAGTTCAGCGCCCAAGCCATTTTCAGCTACCATGCAACATGATGGCTCTGGCAGCACATATGCCTGAAAGTGTATGTGATGCCTGGGGAACTGAGTGTGTGGGTGAATGGCAATATTCGAATTGGCCAGCAGGGGTCTTCCAGTGCCAAAACCACTCCACTTGGCTCATTCACTTCACATACCATCAGCTTGTGGAGCAGATCTAGAGGGAAACCCTGTTTGGTCACTTCTTGTCCAATGTCCATGGAGCCCAGGATGATGCAATCAAGCATGTTGAGCACCCACACAAAACAAGGATGCAGATCCTCAGTCCAGGCGCTAACAACTCCACATCCAGAGACAAGTTCAGCGCCCAAGCCATTTTCAGCTACCATGCAACATGATGGCTCTGGCAGCACATATGCCTGAAAGTGTATGTGATGCCTGGGGAACTGAGTGTGTGGGTGAATGGCAATATTCGAATTGGCCAGCAGGGGTCTTCCAGTGCCAAAACCACTCCACTTGGCTCATTCACTTCACATACCATCAGCTTGTGGAGCAGATCTAGAGGGAAACCCTGTTTGGTCACTTCTTGTCCAATGTCCATGGAGCCCAGGATGATGCAATCAAGCATGTTGAGCACCCACACAAAACAAGGATGCAGATCCTCAGTCCAGGCGCTAACAACTCCACATCCAGAGACAAGTTCAGCGCCCAAGCCATTTTCAGCTACCATGCAACATGATGGCTCTGGCAGCACATATGCCTGAAAGTGTATGTGATGCCTGGGGAACTGAGTGTGTGGGTGAATGGCAATATTCGAATTGGCCAGCAGGGGTCTTCCAGTGCCAAAACCACTCCACTTGGCTCATTCACTTCACATACCATCAGCTTGTGGAGCAGATCTAGAGGGAAACCCTGTTTGGTCACTTCTTGTCCAATGTCCATGGAGCCCAGGATGATGCAATCAAGCATGTTGAGCACCCACACAAAACAAGGATGCAGATCCTCAGTCCAGGCGCTAACAACTCCACATCCAGAGACAAGTTCAGCGCCCAAGCCATTTTCAGCTACCATGCAACATGATGGCTCTGGCAGCACATATGCCTGAAAGTGTATGTGATGCCTGGGGAACTGAGTGTGTGGGTGAATGGCAATATTCGAATTGGCCAGCAGGGGTCTTCCAGTGCCAAAACCACTCCACTTGGCTCATTCACTTCACATACCATCAGCTTGTCGAGCAGATCTAGAGGGAAACCCTGTTTGGTCACTTCTTGTCCAATGTCCATGGAGCCCAGGATGATGCAATCAAGCATGTTGAGCACCCACACAAAACAAGGATGCAGATCCTCAGTCCAGGCGCTAACAACTCCACATCCAGAGACAAGTTCAGCGCCCAAGCCATTTTCAGCTACCATGCAACATGATGGCTCTGGCAGCACATATGCCTGAAAGTGTATGTGATGCCTGGGGAACTGAGTGTGTGGGTGAATGGCAATATTCGAATTGGCCAGCAGGGGTCTTCCAGTGCCAAAACGACTCCACTTGGCTCATTCACTTCACATACCATCAGCTTGTCGAGCAGATCTAGAGGGAAACCCTGTTTGGTCACTTCTTGTCCAATGTCCATGGAGCCCAGGATGATGCAATCAAGCATGTTGAGCACCCACACAAAACAAGGATGCAGATCCTCAGTCCAGGCGCTAACAACTCCACATCCAGAGACAAGTTCAGCGCCCAAGCCATTTTCAGCTACCATGCAACATGATGGCTCTGGCAGCACATATGCCTGAAAGTGTATGTGATGCCTGGGGAACTGAGTGTGTGGGTGAATGGCAATATTCGAATTGGCCAGCAGGGGTCTTCCAGTGCCAAAACCACTCCACTTGGCTCATTCACTTCACATACCATCAGCTTGTGGAGCAGATCTAGAGGGAAACCCTGTTTGGTCACTTCTTGTCCAATGTCCATGGAGCCCAGGATGATGCAATCAAGCATGTTGAGCACCCACACAAAACAAGGATGCAGATCCTCAGTCCAGGCGCTAACAACTCCACATCCAGAGACAAGTTCAGCGCCCAAGCCATTTTCAGCTACCATGCAACATGATGGCTCTGGCAGCACATATGCCTGAAAGTGTATGTGATGCCTGGGGAACTGAGTGTGTGGGTGAATGGCAATATTCGAATTGGCCAGCAGGGGTCTTCCAGTGCCAAAACCACTCCACTTGGCTCATTCACTTCACATACCATCAGCTTGTGGAGCAGATCTAGAGGGAAACCCTGTTTGGTCACTTCTTGTCCAATGTCCATGGAGCCCAGGATGATGCAATCAAGCATGTTGAGCACCCACACAAAACAAGGATGCAGATCCTCAGTCCAGGCGCTAACAACTCCACATCCAGAGACAAGTTCAGCGCCCAAGCCATTTTCAGCTACCATGCAACATGATGGCTCTGGCAGCACATATGCCTGAAAGTGTATGTGATGCCTGGGGAACTGAGTGTGTGGGTGAATGGCAATATTCGAATTGGCCAGCAGGGGTCTTCCAGTGCCAAAACGACTCCACTTGGCTCATTCACTTCACATACCATCAGCTTGTGGAGCAGATCTAGAGGGAAACCCTGTTTGGTCACTTCTTGTCCAATGTCCATGGAGCCCAGGATGATGCAATCAAGC
>NW_024465998.1:0-9719 GCF_017591425.1 Ochotona curzoniae | reverse complement strand
TAACAGCAAAATTTTTAAAATATTATGGGCCTGGTGTGATGGCTCAAGAGCTAAACTCTTGCCTTGCATTCACCAAGACCCCATATGGATATAAATTCATATCCACTTCCAATATAACTCCCAGATTGTGGGCTGAGAAAGCAGTGGAGGATGACCCAAAGCCTTGGGACCCTGAGCTCATATTGGAGACCAGGAAGAAGCTCCTGACCCCCGACTTCGGATTGGCTCAGCCCCAACAACTATAGCCACTTGAAGAGTGAACCAGTGGATGGAAGACCTTTCTCTCTGTCTCTCTTCTCTATAGATCTGCCTTTTCAATAAAAATAAATAAATCTTTAACAAAAAGATGTAAAATATTAATACTTAATTTGAAGGTCTAATAAGCTTATTTGAGTCAAAATATCTTCAACCCTTTCCACAATCATCTTTCATTTTGTATTAAAAGTATCGTCGGAGGCCTAGTACAGAAGCCTAGTGGTTAAAGTTCACCCATTGCAATAGGACTGAGTCACACATTGGTGCCTGTTCATGTCCTGGCAGCCTACTTCCTATCACGCTTCCTGCTTCCGACCCAGAAAAGCAGTCAAAGATGGCCCAAAGTCTTAGTACCCTGCACTCAGGTGAGTGACCCAGAAGTTCTTGGCTCCTGGCTTTGGAATCTGTGCAGCTCCAGCTGATGCAGCCCTTTGGCAAGTGAACCAGTGGACTGAAAACCTTCCTCTCTGTCTCTCCTCCTCTCTGTATTTCTGCCTTTCCAATAAAAATAAATAAATCTTTTAAAAAATATATATTATTGGAGTAATGAATTACTTGGAGATTTCACAAGACGTTTGGTTATTTGTTATAAAAAAGCACACACATGCATGTATACGCACATACTTAGAGGCAGCCACGAGTATGTTTACAGTGATCATAGAAAGCACACAGAAGGGCACATAAAATATGAAGTATGTAAAGATTGTGAACATTTAAATTGCATACCCAAGTAAATACAAAAGTGACAGATGTGTCGTACTATGTCCCTCCCTGAGCAATGCCTACTCTGTCTCGCCAGCAGTAATCAATGCTCTAACTTCTATAATCATTATTCTTGGCTTTTAATCATGCTTTCATCATCTCCATAAGCTTTTCAGCTCTACAGTTGCTATTTTTACTTTTCCCTCGAACTTTAAATAAATACAATAACATCTTTTTTGTAATTTTTTTTCATGATACAGTTTCAAAGGTTGGAGGTTCCCCTTCACCTTCTCCATTTCCCACCCCTCTCCCCCACTGATATCCCCTATATTATTACACATAGCACAGTCCTTCAGCAACAGCCACAAGTCTGTCATTCTGCTATTTAAGTGTGAAAGGCATTGTAGGTACAGACAGTGCTAGAAAGGCCAGCATCCTATTGTTAAGATATATTTAGTACCTTAAAATGGCTATAGGGTACTATCCAGCTGTCTCATGTTTCATTTTAGTATTTAGCAGTTAGGGAAGGGGTTGGGGAAATCCCAGAGCCTATGAAACTGTGTCGCATAATACAATGTAATTAATAATAATAATAAAAAGATATATTTAGCAGCTTTGTTGGGAGGCGCTGCAGTAGAGATACATACTGACATGTATCTTCACTTCTTGGTATGCTAGTCTCCATTGTACAGTGATTACACACACATCATGGCACAGAGGGTTAAGCTACCACCTGTGACACCGTAGGCATCCTGGCTGCCCCACTTTCAATCTAGCTCCCTGCTAATGCTTCTGGGAAAGCCACAAAAGAAAGTACAAATATTTGAGCCCCTACTGACCATGTGGGAGAAATAGAGATGGAGTTACAGACTACTGGTTTTTACCTGGCCTAGTTCTGGCCATTGCAGCCATTTGGAGAGTGAACAATCAGATGAAAGACCACCGTTCTGTCTCTTCTTCTTTCCTTTCTGTAACTCTGTCTTTTAAGAAATTAAAATAAATAAATAAATAAATGTTCTTCTTAAAAAGTCAAAAATAACAAGGAAAAATTAAACGTGCCCAAGACTACTGTCCTATAAATCTTATAGACACCCTCAAATGTGAATGAGTTACATCATTTCACAGCGTTACTAATACTTAATATCATTACATCTTTTAGCATTTGCAAATGTGCTGGTTACTTAGTACTTTGTTTCACAGGTGCGAAAAGCCACCCCCATCTTATCTGCTTTTAAAATTTTTGTTTATTGGCCCAAAGTTTGGTGGGAGGAGGAAGGAGACACTGTTGATGACATGAGGAACCAGGGTGTGGAGTGTCAAAGCAGAACTCACAACTCAGTCCAGCTCTCCAGCAGGTATGGCAGGGACAGGATCCCTTAAGCCATCACCATTGTCTCCTACAGCTGCATTAGCAGAAACCTGGAATCAAATGCGCAAAGCTGGGTATCTTAGACACTAGTCCAAATGTTCCTGCCTGCTGCCGTATCACATCAGCTTTTGAAGATCCCATGACCACAGTAACGTTTCATCACAACCAGTTCCATCACACGTCAGGAATAATTCAGGTTTCACTTTATTTGAACATCCTCCAATCACAGTTTAGAGTGCCTCTCTCCAACTCTCCTATATCGGGGGTCCTCCCGTCCCGCGGAAGAAATCACCCGACACTTGAGAGAGTCTCCAAGGCGCTTTTTATTCTGCTCCTCCGTCCCGTCGTGACCGTTGTCCGTTGACCGTTATCACCGTTATATCCGTTACGCTCCAGCCCCTCCCCCGCCAAGCCCCCCGCTTAACTGTCAAACTTGACCAATCAACTTAAAGAGAACCAAGGCACACCAATCAGGGCAAAGGGCCAATCACAGGGCAGGAAATGGTCAGTGCCCCCAACAGCTCCCCCTTCTTGTTTTATTAAGCAAGGGACCGTGCCTGTCTTAGGTGTTCCGAGTTCAGGCTCCCCTTACCCATCATGGGCTAACCATGTGGCTAGGAACGTGGCACCTGTCTTAGGTTGGTGAAGCCATATCGGATACTTACCCGTCTCTGGCTACCGGTCCAGCATGCCTAGCCAGACTTTTAGGGATTATCTGCTGTGAAGGGCAAGCACAGCTTGCACTAGCAGCTGCTGTTACTGCTGCTGACGCTGTGCTCAAGGATGAAGCATCCACAGACCCCAAAGAATGATATAAGGCCCATGGCTACTATACCAGCCCATTGGTGTGCAAAGGAAAGATCCTTTAGTATGCAATTTGTCCATTGCTTTACTGTGGCAATCTCTACTTTTGTCGTATGGACCAGCTTCCACTAGGGGATAGCGTAGCGGATAATTCTCTGGACAAATTCAGTGCTCGGGAACCATTGGTGACAATAGAGGGAGTGACACACATTCCAGGTAGACTAAGCACACAGGAGGTCCCCATATGATGGAAATAAGTTGTGGAATGCATACCAGCACCACAGTGCCAGAGCCATTCCAACACTGGTTAAGGGCTCACTTAACTACAGAGCAATCAAAAGGTAACATAGCACTCATGGAAACATTAAACATAAATGGAGCTTGTACACATACATAAATAGCATTATAGATAACATAACAACTGCAATTAACTTTAACATTTTCTTCCCATATTCTAGAACTACTACTACTATAATTACAATTTCTTATCACTACCTTATCAATAAATGCAAAAGCTGATATATCTGAACACCCACCCCTATTAGTGCAAAGTACCCAGACATTCCAAGACTGAGCAGAAACAGATTGAACAGGGTTACCATATGTATAGTTATACCCCACAAAGGCACAATTTGAACAGGTAGGAAATAAATTGGTCACAGCAAGATCAGGTGCTACTCTTCTAGGAGTCACAGTACTTTGACAGCAGTCCATTCTGGGGGCCATTTCCAAGGCCCTAGACAGCGAGTCAATATTTGCTGCACACCTTTTATGGTGCAGTTTTAGCTGGAGATTCTGGTTGTCTCCTCTCGGTATCTGAATGAACATCAGGCTGGTCAGCATCCACCACGTCCACAGGTTCATCTTGCTCCGGCTTTCTTATCACTCGCGTCAAACGTTCTGGCACCCACACCGGTCCATCAGAATCCTGCGGAAAAACACAAACCGCTCCTCGCGTCCGTCGTAAGACAGGATGCGGGCCCATCCATTGTTTTGTTAAAACATCCTTCCACATCACCCAATCTTTGCAGGGGCCTGCGCCAACAGTGTGGCGTTCGGCAGCAGAATGGCCATCCAAATCCAGAATCAAAAAGTTAAAAATATAAGTAACTAAAGCCAATTGATGTTTAGGACTTTTGGGATATAGGGTGGCTCCTACTCCCCCTTTTTGTTTTATTAATAATGCTTTGAGAGTTGCATGGGCACGCTCTACCACAGCCTGGCCTGTGGGATTATATGGGATGCCAGTAGAGTGTTTAATTGCAAATTCAGAACAAAATTTATCAAATGCTTTGGCTGCATAGGCAGGTCCATTATCAGTCTTATAACACTGGGGGACTCCCCAGGCTGCAAAAGCCTGAAGGCAGTGAGATATAACATCTTGAACCTTTTCCCCTGTATGAGCTGAGGCATAAAGAACCCCAGAGCAGGTATCAATAGAGACATGAACAAAAGAAAGGCGACCAAAACTGGGAACATGGGTAACATCCATCTGCCATATATGATTAGGCATAAGACCACGGGGATTAACCCCAAAGCAAGGCTGGGATAAAAATGGGACACAATTTTGGCATTGTCTAATAATAGTGCGGGCAGCATCCCGAGAGATTGGGAAGCGCTTTACCAAGGTTTGTGCGCTAACATGCCACCGTTGGTGAAAGCGCTTTGCCTCTTCCTCCACGGAGAATGCTAAGAGGAATCTAGAAGCAGAGTCAGCCTTGTCATTGCCTTGGGCTAAAGATCCAGGCAAGTTGGAATGTGCCCGAATAAAGCCCACATAAAGAGGATTGGTCCGGGATAATAACAATTGTCGGACTTGAAACAGGGCCTCATGCACTGTAGAGCGAGGTAAAATATATTCTACCATCTCAAGGCGTTTGATAGCATTCACCACATATAAGCTGTCAGAAAGAATGTTCAGGGGCTCAGGCACTAACCGCAAGGCCAAAGCAACGGCGGCCAATTCTGCAGTTTGTGGAGAAGAGGAAGCAACCGCAATTGGGAAAATTTGGGTATCCAAGACAACTGCCCCTGTACCACCTTTAGCCCCATCTGTAAAAGCAAGCCGCGCTCCACTAATGGGACGCTCCTTAACCACCTTGGGAAAGCACAATGGGACTTCTTTGCAAAACTGCACCCATGGATGGGATGGATAATGCGTATCAAATTGCAAAGAAAAGCAGGATAGCAAAATGGCCCAAATATCTACCGTTTGGCATAGACTGGCAACTATTTCTCTAGAATAAGGGGTAACACATAAGCTAGGATAAACACCAAAGGCTTCTCGGGCTCTCTCCACTGCTTTAAGAATCACTTGGCCCATAAGTTCAGGGAAGGTGGCAAGCACTTTGGAGGGTTGCATGGGTAAATAGATCCAGACTAAAGGCCCCCCCTGCCATAGCAGCGCAGCAGGAATACTTTCAGGTATAATCAGAACAGACAATGGTTGTGAAGGATCACAACGCTCAACCTGAGCTTCTTGGAGTCTACTCTGGACCAATTCAAGGGCCTTGCGTCCCTCCAAAGTAAGCTCTCGGGGTGAATCTAATGCGGGGTTTCCATGAAGTATAGAAAACAGGGGCTCTAAATCTTTGGTAGTAATACGAAGATATGGTCTGATCCAATTAATATGTCCCAATACCTGCTGGAAATCGTTAAGGGTCTTTAAACCATCCATTCTGATTTTAACCTGTAATGGGGCAACCTGACGGGCTGTCATCTGTAGTCCCAGATATTTTACATTGGGGCCCTCTTGAATCTTCTCAGGGGCAATGTGCAATTTCCACCGTGCCAGTTCTTGCTTCAAGCACACTAAGGCGGCCTGCACTTCTTCTTTCTGCTTTCCTGCCACAAGAATGTCATCCATATAATGATATATGCAAAGCCGAGAAAACTTTCGTCTTACAGGGCACAGTGCTTGAGCTACATATAGTTGACACATAGTAGGACTATTCATCATACCTTGTGGGAGTGCAACCCATTGGTATCTCTGATCTGGGCCTTGATGATTAATAGAAGGCAAAGTAAAGGCAAAACGCTCTGAATCTTGTGGATGTAGAGGTATAGAAAAAAAGCAATCCTTAATATCAATCACAATAAGATACCATTCTCTAGGCACTACGGTGGCTAAAGGCATACCAGGTTGCACTGCACCCATAGGTTGCATAGTGGCATTTATAGCCCGAAGATCATGCAAAAGCCGCCACTTCCCTGATTTCTTTTTAATAACAAAGATAGGTGTGTTCCATGGAGATACTGAAGGCATTATACGTCCCAATGATAATTGTTCTAACACTAACTCCTGGGCAGCCATTAACTTTTCAGAGGTTAGGGGCCACTGCGACACCCATATGGGCTCATTCGATATCCACGTAATCTTCAATGGCTGTTGTTTCGCAGTGGCCCCAGCTGAAAACCCAACCCTGCCCTTCCTGGGTGTTGTCTAACCACGATTGGTTCTATTCTTCCTTGTTCTTCTTTACCTAGACCCTTTCCTGAATAACCCATATTCTCTATGATATTCCATGCTTGTTGGCTTCCTGTTTGGTAGGACTCATTGCTAAGACGAAGTCCCATAGCACTTAAGACTTCCCGGCCCCATAGGGTCACAGGGATGGCACAAACATAAGGCTGAAAGGACCCTTTGTGACCTTCGTGGTCCACCCAGGAAATAACACATGCACTCTGTTGTGGTTGGCTAGCCACTCCTAAGCCTCGTAAGGTTTGATTAGATTGCTTTAGGGGCCATTTTTTGGGCCAATCTGATTGCCTAATAATGCTGACATCTGCCCCAGTGTCCAAAAGGCCTTCGAATGGGGTGCCACGTAGCATAAGGGTGGCCAATGGTCGGTCCTTGAGGGAGACAGATAGATTAACTAAGGCGTCTCCGGAGGATCCAAAGCCTTTGTCCCCACGGGTGGCATGGCGACTCCGCCAACTCTCATGACAGCTAGGAAGGACTAACAGTTGGGCAATACGCTCTCCTGGAATTATAACAGTTATTCCCTTTGGTGAAGAAACCATAACTTTGACAATGCCAGTATAATCAGAATCAATTACTCCTGGGTGAACAATCAGGCCCTGCATGGTCTTAGAACTCCGTCCAAACACCAATCCCACTGTGCCATTAGGAAGTGGTCCATGAAAATCAGTACCAAGTGCCTGTGGGCCCATCTCAGGGGTTAATACCATGTGGGAGGTGGCACAGAGGTCCAATCCTGCGCTTCCAGGCGTGGCTCGGCGTATTGCCTGGTTGTCTGTTCTATCTGCTCCTGGTGCACCCCGTATGCTCTGTGGGGGCCCCGGGATGCTGGGCCCCTCTGCCCGTTTTTTGGCTTAAAGTTCCCTTCCAGGGGGTGGCCAGAAATATCTCGCACTGAGCGACACTCATTAGCCCAGTGATTCCCTTTCCTACATCTCGGGCATAGCCGAGGCTGAGGAGGAAGATGAGTGGGCTCTCTTTGGCGGCAGTCTCTTTTAAAGTGCCCCGGTTTACCGCATCTGAAGCATATCTGATCCCGCCCTTTAAACCCCTTCTCCTGTTTCATAGCATTCATTATCACTTTAGCCTGTTCCCTTGCCTGTATAACTCCAGCTGTAACTTGATCATGCACATCTCTACAGATTTTAATCCATGTATCCAAGTCCTTATGCTTCCAAGGGCGTATGGCTTCACGACACCATTTATTAGCATTTTCATAGGCCAATTGCTTCACTAATGGCATAGCTTGTTCTACATCAGAAAACAATTTTGATGCAACCTCCATGAGGCGGCTCACAAAGTCCGCATAGGGCTCATTAGGCCCTTGGATCACTTTAGATATGGAAAAGCGCAGATCGCCTTTGCTATGAAGGGCCCTCCAAGCATTGCGCCCTATAGTGGCTATCTGGGCATAAACAGGCTCGGGGTAATCTATTTGGTTTTCCTGTCCCGCTCGAGCACCTTCCCCAAGGAGTACGTCTACGTCCCATGCAGGATTGCCTGCTTGGGCATTACGGCGTGCAGTGTCTAATGCTAACTCGCGGCAGGCTGACCGCCAGACCAAATACTGTCCAGGGGACAGGGTGGCTTTAGCTAAATTTTTCCAATCATCAGGAGTCAATGCTGAGCTTGCTATCTGTTCCAGCACCGCGAGGGTGAAGGGGGCATGAACACCATAGGAATCAACAGCGGTCTTCAAATCTTTAATTAACTTGAAATCAATTGAGACCCAGGAACGAACTGGGGGATTTTGTGTTCTATCCTCTGTAACTGGAAACACTTGGCCTGCCTCGGCAAAATCGCGCCATGAACTTGTACCCCGAGGGGAGGGGGCACATACTCGATCTCCCTTTCGCTCCTGGCATTGCCAGGGCGGCGCAGTTGGCGTGAGTGGGGGGTCTCCCGGAGGGGGAGCCGGCTGCCAGATAGACCTTTTTGATTGCATTGAAGCGGTCTCTAGTTTCTGCGCGAGTTCATCAATATCCTCACCAGAGGCCCCCGCCTGACTGCCTGAGTCTGAGTATTCTTCACTGCTATCTCCACCTTTTAAGGAAGCTTCTTCCTGCGTTGAAGAAATTAAATTGCCCATGTTTCTAACACCGCTGATCTTCGCTAACTTGCAAACTTGACCGATTGTCAAATGGAGAAATTGATCGTTAACCGCGAACTTGAATGGGCGCTAGATCGCAATCCTGAATGGCGGTAAACTGCGATCGTGAATGGCGGTAAACCACGATCGTGAATGGCGGTAAACTGCGATCGTGAATGGCGGTAAACCACGATCGTGAATGGCGGCAAACCACGATCGTGAATGGCGGCAAACCACGATCGTGAATGGCGGCAAACCACGATCGTGAATGGCGGCAAACCACGATCGTGAATGGCGGCAAACCACGATCGTGAATGGCGGCAAACCGCGATCCTGAATGGCGGCAAACCGCGATCCTGAATGGCGGCAAACCCAGCTTTAATGGTCGCTACCCGCAAACTGGACTAACTCGACTCGTCGCTACCCGCGAACTTGACTAACTCGACTCGTCGCTACCCTGCGAACTTGGCTAACTCGACTCGTCGCTACCCTGCGAACTTGGCTCGTCGCTAATCCGCGAACTTGACGTGCACGTCCCCGCTGCTATCAGCGGCTCCCTGAGGTAACCTGAAACCTCAGCTTAAATGGGCCCCCCGCTGCTGCGGCTTCCTGAGCAAAAAGCTCAGTTGTAAACTAATTCCCCGCTCTAAGCGGCTCCCTGAGCGATCTGCTCAGCTTACCTTCCTGGCGTTCACCAGCTGACTTCTATCGATTCACAGCGCCAGTTATCTTCTTTCTATCCGAGTCACAGCACCAGGTATCGGGGGTCCTCCCGTCCCGCGGAAGAAATCACCCGACACTTGAGAGAGTCTCCAAGGCGCTTTTATTCTGCTCCTCCGTCCCGTCGTGACCGTTGTCCGTGACCGTTATCACCGTTATATCCGTTACGCTCCAGCCCCTCCCCCGCCAAGCCCCCCGCTTAACTGTCAAACTTGACCAATCAACTTAAAGAGAACCAAGGCACACCAATCAGGGCAAAGGGCCAATCACAGGGCAGGAAATGGTCAGTGCCCCCAACA
>NW_024465997.1:0-1506 GCF_017591425.1 Ochotona curzoniae | reverse complement strand
TTTCTTTGGTCTTCTAGTTCCTCAATACCTCTCAATATCTCTCTTTGCTGTGTATATACAATCAATTGTTCTCATTCAAATGACATCCAATCAATTGTTATCATGCAAATGATATCAAATCAATGGACCTCCTGTGACCCTGTCCCCACGAGCTTGAGCTTCCTCAGAACCCCAAATTGAACATTCTCTATAAAGAACTCATTACCCCATCCACAGACCCAGTAACAAAAACAGATACTATTTTGTTTGAAAAGCATTAGTGCCACATGGCTGAGCCCCAGCTACACTTCCTGCATGGTGGATATCATTCTCCCCATCCTGTGTGAAGTGGGGCTGTAACTGAATCCTCACTATTTGACTTCAATATTCTATTACTTGAAACAAAGTAAAAATCAAGTATGGTCCAATGTTGACATTGGACAAAACTGAGTGGGGAGGACAGAAATCTCTCTTCCATTCCTCTCTGGGCTCTCCTGTTAACTGTTTCACAAACACCACATGATGGCCATGCATGTCCTTCTGGGGGAGGCTGAGTAATAACTTCCAAAGATGTTGATGTCCTCGTCCCAGAACCTGTGACTGTCACCTTGTGTGCCCTGTGAGACCGTGAGGATCTAATTAAGTTACAGGGTTTGAGATGGGAGAGATTTAGCCTGGATTACTTGGGTGTGCCTGTTGAAATCCCAAGAAGCAGGGATTATTCCAACATTTCACCATGGAGCCTGCGCCATTTCCTCTTCCTCACAATTCATGAAATTCACGCTGGTTCACCTGTCTACCCTTTAAATGTAACCTGGCATTTCACCTGAGAATCCTACCCCCAAATCTCCCAGTCCCTTCCCCAATGCTGCCAATTTACCAATGATCCTTAGGCATTCACTTGCAAGCACCAATCCCCGCCCAATCCCCACCCCCCACAACTTGTGTGCTCACCGGAATGGCATAAAAGAACCCCTGGTGTGGCTCTGCTCTCTCTTCTCCTTCTGGCCTTCCCCCTTTCTTCCCTCTGCCTTTCTCATCTCTCAATGCCTCCGTCTGTTCTGGAATAAACCTCCTAAAGTGCTTCATTGTGTCTGATGTTTTTGGCTCACCTGGTAAAAGAACCAGGCTGCGGGAATTAGCTGTGCCTAATAACATAAAATGTAAGAACTCTAAGTGTGCTAAATAACTAAGAGCAGGCAGAGGGTTCATAGTTAAAGGTGATCTGAAGATGGATGCAAATCATCATGACACGGACACAGTCAGTCCATGTCCAGCGAGGGGTGGCCTCTGGAAGTTGGGGTCAGCTCCCTCTGGAGTCTTCAGAAGGAACATGGCTCTGCTGACTTCTAACTGCCACAGGCCATCGGTCTGCACTGTTGGGGCCACATCTTCATGGCAATTTGTTGCAGCAGCAATGGGCAACCTGCATGAATGAGCAAGCATACTAGGCAATGATGGTGATTTCTAAGCATGGAGCAGTAGGCTCAGGGAAGGTATCCCTAGCCCAGGATGGCAGAAGTGGCA
>NW_024465996.1:15000-25000 GCF_017591425.1 Ochotona curzoniae | reverse complement strand
AACTTTAACTTTAACTTTAACTTTAACTTTAACTTTAACTTTAACTTTAACTTTAACTTTAACTTTAACTTTAACTTTAACTTTAACTTTAACTTTAACTTTAACTTTAACTTTAACTTTAACTTTAACTTTAACTTTAACTTTAACTTTAACTTTAACTTTAACTTTAACTTTAACTTTAACTTTAACTTTAACTTTAACTTTAACTTTAACTTTAACTTTAACTTTAACTTTAACTTTAACTTTAACTTTAACTTTAACTTTAACTTTAACTTTAACTTTAACTTTAACTTTAACTTTAACTTTAACTTTAACTTTAACTTTAACTTTAACTTTAACTTTAACTTTAACTTTAACTTTAACTTTAACTTTAACTTTAACTTTAACTTTAACTTTAACTTAACTTTAACTTTAACTTTAACTTTAACTTTAACTTTAACTTTAACTTTAACTTTAACTTTAACTTTAACTTTAACTTTAACTTTAACTTTAACTTTAACTTTAACTTTAACTTTAACTTTAACTTTAACTTTAACTTTAACTTTAACTTTAACTTTAACTTTAACTTTAACTTTAACTTTAACTTTAACTTTAACTTTAACTTTAACTTTAACTTTAACTTTAACTTTAACTTTAACTTTAACTTTAACTTTAACTTTAACTTAACTTTAACTTTAACTTTAACTTTAACTTTAACTTTAACTTTAACTTTAACTTTAACTTTAACTTTAACTTTAACTTTAACTTTAACTTTAACTTTAACTTTAACTTTAACTTTAACTTTAACTTTAACTTTAACTTTAACTTTAACTTTAACTTTAACTTTAACTTTAACTTTAACTTTAACTTTAACTTTAACTTTAACTTTAACTTTAACTTTAACTTTAACTTTAACTTTAACTTTAACTTTAACTTTAACTTTAACTTTAACTTTAACTTTAACTTTAACTTTAACTTTAACTTTAACTTTAACTTTAACTTTAACTTTAACTTAACTTTAACTTTAACTTTAACTTTAACTTTAACTTTAACTTTAACTTTAACTTTAACTTTAACTTTAACTTTAACTTTAACTTTAACTTTAACTTAACTTTAACTTTAACTTTAACTTTAACTTTAACTTTAACTTTAACTTTAACTTTAACTTTAACTTTAACTTTAACTTTAACTTTAACTTTAACTTTAACTTTAACTTTAACTTTAACTTTAACTTTAACTTTAACTTTAACTTTAACTTTAACTTTAACTTTAACTTTAACTTTAACTTTAACTTTAACTTTAACTTTAACTTTAACTTTAACTTTAACTTTAACTTTAACTTTAACTTTAACTTTAACTTTAACTTTAACTTTAACTTTAACTTTAACTTTAACTTTAACTTTAACTTAACTTTAACTTTAACTTTAACTTTAACTTTAACTTTAACTTTAACTTTAACTTTAACTTTAACTTTAACTTTAACTTTAACTTTAACTTTAACTTTAACTTTAACTTTAACTTTAACTTTAACTTTAACTTTAACTTTAACTTTAACTTTAACTTTAACTTTAACTTTAACTTTAACTTTAACTTTAACTTTAACTTTAACTTTAACTTTAACTTTAACTTTAACTTTAACTTTAACTTTAACTTTAACTTTAACTTTACTTAACTTTAACTTTAACTTTAACTTTAACTTTAACTTTAACTTTAACTTTAACTTTAACTTTAACTTTAACTTTAACTTTAACTTTAACTTTAACTTTAACTTAACTTTAACTTTAACTTTAACTTTAACTTTAACTTTAACTTTAACTTTAACTTTAACTTTAACTTTAACTTTAACTTTAACTTTAACTTTAACTTTAACTTTAACTTTAACTTTAACTTTAACTTTAACTTTAACTTTAACTTTAACTTTAACTTTAACTTTAACTTTAACTTTAACTTTAACTTTAACTTTAACTTTAACTTTAACTTTAACTTTAACTTTAACTTTAACTTTAACTTTAACTTAACTTTAACTTTAACTTTAACTTTAACTTTAACTTTAACTTTAACTTTAACTTTAACTTTAACTTTAACTTTAACTTTAACTTTAACTTTAACTTTAACTTTAACTTTAACTTTAACTTTAACTTTAACTTTAACTTTAACTTTAACTTTAACTTTAACTTTAACTTTAACTTTAACTTTAACTTTAACTTTAACTTTAACTTTAACTTTAACTTTAACTTTAACTTTAACTTTAACTTTAACTTTAACTTTAACTTTAACTTTAACTTTAACTTTAACTTTAACTTTAACTTTAACTTTAACTTTAACTTTAACTTTAACTTTAACTTTAACTTTAACTTTAACTTTAACTTTAACTTTAACTTTAACTTTAACTTTAACTTTAACTTTAACTTTAACTTTAACTTTAACTTTAACTTTAACTTTAACTTTAACTTTAACTTTAACTTTAACTTTAACTTTAACTTTAACTTTAACTTTAACTTTAACTTTAACTTTAACTTTAACTTTAACTTTAACTTTAACTTTAACTTTAACTTTAACTTTAACTTTAACTTTAACTTTAACTTTAACTTTAACTTTAACTTTAACTTTAACTTTAACTTTAACTTTAACTTTAACTTTAACTTTAACTTTAACTTTAACTTTAACTTTAACTTTAACTTTAACTTTAACTTTAACTTTAACTTTAACTTTAACTTTAACTTTAACTTTAACTTTAACTTTAACTTTAACTTTAACTTTAACTTTAACTTTAACTTTAACTTTAACTTTAACTTTAACTTTAACTTTAACTTTAACTTTAACTTTAACTTTAACTTTAACTTTAACTTTAACTTTAACTTTAACTTTAACTTTAACTTTAACTTTAACTTTAACTTTAACTTTAACTTTAACTTTAACTTAACTTTAACTTTAACTTTAACTTTAACTTTAACTTTAACTTTAACTTTAACTTTAACTTTAACTTTAACTTTAACTTTAACTTTAACTTTAACTTTAACTTTAACTTTAACTTTAACTTTAACTTTAACTTTAACTTTAACTTTAACTTTAACTTTAACTTTAACTTTAACTTTAACTTTAACTTTAACTTTAACTTTAACTTTAACTTTAACTTTAACTTTAACTTTAACTTTAACTTTAACTTTAACTTTAACTTTAACTTTAACTTTAACTTTAACTTTAACTTTAACTTTAACTTTAACTTTAACTTTAACTTTAACTTTAACTTTAACTTTAACTTTAACTTTAACTTTAACTTTAACTTTAACTTTAACTTTAACTTTAACTTTAACTTTAACTTTAACTTTAACTTTAACTTTAACTTTAACTTTAACTTTAACTTTAACTTTAACTTTAACTTTAACTTTAACTTTAACTTTAACTTTAACTTTAACTTTAACTTTAACTTTAACTTTAACTTTAACTTTAACTTTAACTTTAACTTTAACTTTAACTTTAACTTTAACTTTAACTTAACTTTAACTTTAACTTTAACTTTAACTTTAACTTTAACTTTAACTTTAACTTTAACTTTAACTTTAACTTTAACTTTAACTTTAACTTTAACTTTAACTTTAACTTTAACTTTAACTTTAACTTTAACTTTAACTTTAACTTTAACTTTAACTTTAACTTTAACTTTAACTTTAACTTTAACTTTAACTTTAACTTTAACTTTAACTTTAACTTTAACTTTAACTTTAACTTTAACTTTAACTTTAACTTTAACTTTAACTTTAACTTTAACTTTAACTTTAACTTTAACTTTAACTTTAACTTTAACTTTAACTTTAACTTTAACTTTAACTTTAACTTTAACTTTAACTTTAACTTTAACTTTAACTTTAACTTTAACTTTAACTTTAACTTTAACTTTAACTTTAACTTTAACTTTAACTTTAACTTTAACTTTAACTTTAACTTTAACTTTAACTTTAACTTTAACTTTAACTTTAACTTTAACTTTAACTTTAACTTTAACTTTAACTTTAACTTTAACTTTAACTTTAACTTTAACTTTAACTTTAACTTTAACTTTAACTTTAACTTTAACTTTAACTTTAACTTTAACTTTAACTTTAACTTTAACTTTAACTTTAACTTTAACTTTAACTTTAACTTTAACTTTAACTTTAACTTTAACTTTAACTTTAACTTTAACTTTAACTTTAACTTTAACTTTAACTTTAACTTTAACTTTAACTTTAACTTTAACTTTAACTTTAACTTTAACTTTAACTTTAACTTTAACTTTAACTTTAACTTTAACTTTAACTTTAACTTTAACTTTAACTTTAACTTTAACTTTAACTTTAACTTTAACTTTAACTTTAACTTTAACTTTAACTTTAACTTTAACTTTAACTTTAACTTTAACTTTAACTTTAACTTTAACTTTAACTTTAACTTTAACTTTAACTTTAACTTTAACTTTAACTTTAACTTTAACTTTAACTTTAACTTTAACTTTAACTTTAACTTTAACTTTAACTTTAACTTTAACTTTAACTTTAACTTTAACTTTAACTTTAACTTTAACTTTAACTTTAACTTTAACTTTAACTTTAACTTTAACTTTAACTTTAACTTTAACTTTAACTTTAACTTTAACTTTAACTTTAACTTTAACTTTAACTTTAACTTTAACTTTAACTTTAACTTTAACTTTAACTTTAACTTTAACTTTAACTTTAACTTTAACTTTAACTTTAACTTTAACTTTAACTTTAACTTTAACTTTAACTTTAACTTTAACTTTAACTTTAACTTTAACTTTAACTTTAACTTTAACTTTAACTTTAACTTTAACTTTAACTTTAACTTTAACTTTAACTTTAACTTTAACTTTAACTTTAACTTTAACTTTAACTTTAACTTTAACTTTAACTTTAACTTTAACTTTAACTTTAACTTTAACTTTAACTTTAACTTTAACTTTAACTTTAACTTTAACTTTAACTTTAACTTTAACTTTAACTTTAACTTTAACTTTAACTTTAACTTTAACTTTAACTTTAACTTTAACTTTAACTTTAACTTTAACTTTAACTTTAACTTTAACTTTAACTTTAACTTTAACTTTAACTTTAACTTTAACTTTAACTTTAACTTTAACTTTAACTTTAACTTTAACTTTAACTTTAACTTTAACTTTAACTTTAACTTTAACTTTAACTTTAACTTTAACTTTAACTTTAACTTTAACTTTAACTTTAACTTTAACTTTAACTTTAACTTTAACTTTAACTTTAACTTTAACTTTAACTTTAACTTTAACTTTAACTTTAACTTTAACTTTAACTTTAACTTTAACTTTAACTTTAACTTTAACTTTAACTTTAACTTTAACTTTAACTTTAACTTTAACTTTAACTTTAACTTTAACTTTAACTTTAACTTTAACTTTAACTTTAACTTTAACTTTAACTTTAACTTTAACTTTAACTTTAACTTTAACTTTAACTTTAACTTTAACTTTAACTTTAACTTTAACTTTAACTTTAACTTTAACTTTAACTTTAACTTTAACTTTAACTTTAACTTTAACTTTAACTTTAACTTTAACTTTAACTTTAACTTTAACTTTAACTTTAACTTTAACTTTAACTTTAACTTTAACTTTAACTTTAACTTTAACTTTAACTTTAACTTTAACTTTAACTTTAACTTTAACTTTAACTTTAACTTTAACTTTAACTTTAACTTTAACTTTAACTTTAACTTTAACTTTAACTTTAACTTTAACTTTAACTTTAACTTTAACTTTAACTTTAACTTTAACTTTAACTTTAACTTTAACTTTAACTTTAACTTTAACTTTAACTTTAACTTTAACTTTAACTTTAACTTTAACTTTAACTTTAACTTTAACTTTAACTTTAACTTTAACTTTAACTTTAACTTTAACTTTAACTTTAACTTTAACTTTAACTTTAACTTTAACTTTAACTTTAACTTTAACTTTAACTTTAACTTTAACTTTAACTTTAACTTAACTTTAACTTTAACTTTAACTTTAACTTTAACTTTAACTTTAACTTTAACTTTAACTTTAACTTTAACTTTAACTTTAACTTTAACTTTAACTTTAACTTTAACTTTAACTTTAACTTTAACTTTAACTTTAACTTTAACTTTAACTTTAACTTTAACTTTAACTTTAACTTTAACTTTAACTTTAACTTTAACTTTAACTTTAACTTTAACTTTAACTTTAACTTTAACTTTAACTTTAACTTTAACTTTAACTTTAACTTTAACTTTAACTTTAACTTTAACTTTAACTTTAACTTTAACTTTAACTTTAACTTTAACTTTAACTTTAACTTTAACTTTAACTTTAACTTTAACTTTAACTTTAACTTTAACTTTAACTTTAACTTTAACTTTAACTTTAACTTTAACTTTAACTTTAACTTTAACTTTAACTTTAACTTTAACTTTAACTTTAACTTTAACTTTAACTTTAACTTTAACTTTAACTTTAACTTTAACTTTAACTTTAACTTTAACTTTAACTTTAACTTTAACTTTAACTTTAACTTTAACTTTAACTTTAACTTTAACTTTAACTTTAACTTTAACTTTAACTTTAACTTTAACTTTAACTTTAACTTTAACTTTAACTTTAACTTTAACTTTAACTTTAACTTTAACTTTAACTTTAACTTTAACTTTAACTTTAACTTTAACTTTAACTTTAACTTTAACTTTAACTTTAACTTTAACTTTAACTTTAACTTTAACTTTAACTTTAACTTTAACTTTAACTTTAACTTTAACTTTAACTTTAACTTTAACTTTAACTTTAACTTTAACTTTAACTTTAACTTTAACTTTAACTTTAACTTTAACTTAACTTTAACTTTAACTTTAACTTTAACTTTAACTTTAACTTTAACTTTAACTTTAACTTTAACTTTAACTTAACTTTAACTTTAACTTTAACTTTAACTTTAACTTTAACTTTAACTTTAACTTTAACTTTAACTTTAACTTTAACTTTAACTTTAACTTTAACTTTAACTTTAACTTTAACTTTAACTTTAACTTTAACTTTAACTTTAACTTTAACTTTAACTTTAACTTTAACTTTAACTTTAACTTTAACTTTAACTTTAACTTTAACTTTAACTTTAACTTTAACTTTAACTTTAACTTTAACTTTAACTTTAACTTTAACTTTAACTTTAACTTTAACTTTAACTTTAACTTTAACTTTAACTTTAACTTTAACTTTAACTTTAACTTTAACTTTAACTTTAACTTTAACTTTAACTTTAACTTTAACTTTAACTTTAACTTAACTTTAACTTTAACTTTAACTTTAACTTTAACTTTAACTTTAACTTTAACTTTAACTTTAACTTTAACTTTAACTTTAACTTTAACTTTAACTTTAACTTTAACTTTAACTTTAACTTTAACTTTAACTTTAACTTTAACTTTAACTTTAACTTTAACTTTAACTTTAACTTTAACTTTAACTTTAACTTTAACTTTAACTTTAACTTTAACTTTAACTTTAACTTTAACTTTAACTTTAACTTTAACTTTAACTTTAACTTTAACTTTAACTTTAACTTTAACTTTAACTTTAACTTTAACTTTAACTTTAACTTTAACTTTAACTTTAACTTTAACTTTAACTTTAACTTTAACTTTAACTTTAACTTTAACTTTAACTTTAACTTTAACTTTAACTTTAACTTTAACTTTAACTTTAACTTTAACTTTAACTTTAACTTTAACTTTAACTTTAACTTTAACTTTAACTTTAACTTAACTTTAACTTTAACTTTAACTTTAACTTTAACTTTAACTTTAACTTTAACTTTAACTTTAACTTTAACTTTAACTTTAACTTTAACTTTAACTTTAACTTTAACTTTAACTTTAACTTTAACTTTAACTTTAACTTTAACTTTAACTTTAACTTTAACTTTAACTTTAACTTTAACTTTAACTTTAACTTTAACTTTAACTTTAACTTTAACTTTAACTTTAACTTTAACTTTAACTTTAACTTTAACTTTAACTTTAACTTTAACTTTAACTTTAACTTTAACTTTAACTTTAACTTTAACTTTAACTTTAACTTTAACTTTAACTTTAACTTTAACTTTAACTTTAACTTTAACTTTAACTTTAACTTTAACTTTAACTTTAACTTTAACTTTAACTTTAACTTTAACTTTAACTTTAACTTTAACTTTAACTTTAACTTTAACTTTAACTTTAACTTTAACTTTAACTTAACTTTAACTTTAACTTTAACTTTAACTTTAACTTTAACTTTAACTTTAACTTTAACTTTAACTTTAACTTTAACTTTAACTTTAACTTTAACTTTAACTTTAACTTTAACTTTAACTTTAACTTTAACTTTAACTTTAACTTTAACTTTAACTTTAACTTTAACTTTAACTTTAACTTTAACTTTAACTTTAACTTTAACTTTAACTTTAACTTTAACTTTAACTTTAACTTTAACTTTAACTTTAACTTTAACTTTAACTTTAACTTTAACTTTAACTTTAACTTTAACTTTAACTTTAACTTTAACTTTAACTTTAACTTTAACTTTAACTTTAACTTTAACTTTAACTTTAACTTTAACTTTAACTTTAACTTTAACTTTAACTTTAACTTTAACTTTAACTTTAACTTTAACTTTAACTTTAACTTTAACTTTAACTTTAACTTTAACTTTAACTTTAACTTTAACTTTAACTTTAACTTTAACTTTAACTTTAACTTTAACTTTAACTTTAACTTTAACTTTAACTTTAACTTTAACTTTAACTTTAACTTTAACTTTAACTTTAACTTTAACTTTAACTTTAACTTTAACTTTAACTTTAACTTTAACTTTAACTTAACTTTAACTTTAACTTTAACTTTAACTTTAACTTTAACTTTAACTTTAACTTTAACTTTAACTTTAACTTTAACTTTAACTTTAACTTTAACTTTAACTTTAACTTTAACTTTAACTTTAACTTTAACTTTAACTTTAACTTTAACTTTAACTTTAACTTTAACTTTAACTTTAACTTTAACTTTAACTTTAACTTTAACTTTAACTTTAACTTTAACTTTAACTTTAACTTTAACTTTAACTTTAACTTTAACTTTAACTTTAACTTTAACTTTAACTTTAACTTTAACTTTAACTTTAACTTTAACTTTAACTTTAACTTTAACTTTAACTTTAACTTTAACTTTAACTTTAACTTTAACTTTAACTTTAACTTTAACTTTAACTTTAACTTTAACTTTAACTTTAACTTTAACTTTAACTTTAACTTTAACTTTAACTTAACTTTAACTTTAACTTTAACTTTAACTTTAACTTTAACTTTAACTTTAACTTTAACTTTAACTTTAACTTTAACTTTAACTTTAACTTTAACTTTAACTTTAACTTTAACTTTAACTTTAACTTTAACTTTAACTTTAACTTTAACTTTAACTTTAACTTTAACTTTAACTTTAACTTTAACTTTAACTTTAACTTTAACTTTAACTTTAACTTTAACTTTAACTTTAACTTTAACTTTAACTTTAACTTTAACTTTAACTTTAACTTTAACTTTAACTTTAACTTTAACTTTAACTTTAACTTTAACTTTAACTTTAACTTTAACTTTAACTTTAACTTTAACTTTAACTTTAACTTTAACTTTAACTTTAACTTTAACTTTAACTTTAACTTTAACTTTAACTTTAACTTTAACTTTAACTTTAACTTTAACTTTAACTTTAACTTTAACTTTAACTTTAACTTTAACTTTAACTTTAACTTTAACTTTAACTTTAACTTTAACTTTAACTTTAACTTTAACTTTAACTTTAACTTTAACTTTAACTTTAACTTTAACTTTAACTTTAACTTTAACTTTAACTTTAACTTTAACTTTAACTTTAACTTTAACTTTAACTTTAACTTTAACTTTAACTTTAACTTTAACTTTAACTTTAACTTTAACTTTAACTT
>NW_024465995.1:0-1626 GCF_017591425.1 Ochotona curzoniae | reverse complement strand
TTTAATCAGTCAAAATGCTAATCTGATTAATTGCTGTATAAAAACATCAAGAACTTTATCTGAGTAGTTTATTGTCTTCCTCTTAGCTTTAAAATGATGTCTTAAATATTTTAGGACATATTTTGAAAAATAATTACTTTTCAATTTCTTTGAAAGTATCCTAAAAAAAACAAAGAAATGTTCAACTGGAAAGAGAAGAAAGTGTAGCAGTAGTCTAAGAACGCTAATTTACTTTTAGGAGGAAAATTGTTTTGGGAATTAAACTTTTCCAAGGAATAAATTACTAAGAGAAGTTCTCTCACAATATTTTATTATTGCATAAGTCGGGAAGATCAGATACATTCATGCCTGTAACTAGAAATAGCATTCCCCTCATTTCTCTGAGTTCCTTGAAGATTGTTTTGTAAACAGAATCCAAGTCCAGTTAACAAAACAATTTTAGTTGATATAATAGTTTTTGGTTTAAAAAAACAAAAGAAAAACCATCCTCCATTACAGTTGTACATATGACATTCTGCTTTGAGCTACCACAAAAGCTTTCAAACAGAATGAAACATAAATCAATGCAAGCTGTGGAAACAATAGTTTTCCAAATATTGTACTCTGGTGTTGAAACAGTGTCACAGCACAAAAATATATCAGGATCTGAATTAGACCACACTCAGAACTGCAAAGGAAAATATACACTTCTGTACAACACAGATGTTGTCTCTCTCCTCCTGCTATACACACAGATGTTGAAGTTCTGAGATAGGTCTGTGTAGTACAGAGTTGATTGTCATGGACTATCATTAACTGTTTGCTTTTAATGAAGTTCACGTTAATTTGGAGATCTTTGGGGGGGAATTTTTAAGGTACTATTATTGAAGATTCATTCCCTAGTAATACTTCACTATTGCTAGCTAATATTTACACAGCATCAATTTTGAAAAGATAGGATTGTTTTGATAATCCTCAGTGACAATAATGAAAGACATTAGCAAAATTGGTAGGTTTGTATAAGACTTGTAACATGCACACCCACATCACACATATAATACATATGATATATGTATATATTTAACTTAAGATTACTTAAGAGCATTATTGATGCAATCAATTCAGTGTGGTCCTATGTCTCCAAGCACAAGAAAATAAGGAATTAACCTTACACTTCTTTCTCTATCCCTATCAACTTACAGATAATGTCCTACTGTCTAGGATATAAAGTTTAGAAGATACTACATATTTCAGTTGTGATTTTTACATTGCTTTGCAAATCACTTCAGTCCTATCAATAATCAATATATAACAATGTAAAGAATTTCAGAGGCTAAAATTTAGTCAAATGACCAAGCATCAGTTGTTGGAGAAATGGTGATATTTTGGGGGAAAGATGGTGAACTGAAATATATTGGAAAAAAGAATATGGACCTTAAACATATCTTTTTGACCTATTAATTTATTACATAAATTTCCCTAGAATATTTTTCAATAAACTTCTTATAAAACCTGTGTTATAAAGTTGAATTTGCAAACACAACTTTATGTATAGGAATAAGGAAACCACGAAAAACGGGTTTCCTAAAGAATCTCTTAGTGATGAATGGTGTAATTAAAAGAATAGTATGAATTTAAATCATTTAA
>NW_024465994.1:0-2991 GCF_017591425.1 Ochotona curzoniae | reverse complement strand
TAGGTGCTATTCCTCTTCTCTGTCAAGAGAACATCTTGAAGTATCATTTGTAGGGCAGGTTTGGAAGAGGCAAATTCTTTTAACTTTTCTTTACTATGGAAGAATTTTATTTCATTTTCAAAGATGAAAGAAAGCTTTGCAGGATATGTTATCCTAGGCCGACAATTTTTTTCTTTTAGAATCTAGAATTTGTCACTCCATTCTCTTCTGTCCTGTAGAGTTTCCTTTGAGAGATCTCCTGTGAGTTTAACTGGCATTCCTTTATATGTCAATTAAGGTTTTTCACGTGCACATTTAAGGATCTTTTCCTTTTGTTCAATTGAAGAGAGCTTGATAATCATAGGTCTTGGTGAAGATCACTTTTGATCAAGCCTGTTGGGAGTTCTGTGTCCCTCCTGGATCTTGTTTCCCAATTCTTTATCCAGATTAGGGAAACTTTCCTTTATGATTTCATTAAAGACATTTGCAAACTCAGCTTCTCTTTCTGCACCTTCTGGGACTCCCATAACTCTTATATTTGGCCTCTTAATAGTGTCTTTCAATTCTTGAATACTTTTTTTGGCCTGATCCAGCTCTGCTTCCAGCTTTTTGTTGGCTTCCCCCTGGTGACAGGAGATATCTGCCAATTCTGAGATTCTTTCTTCTTCTTGCTTCATTCTATTTTGGAGACTCTCCACTGTACTTTTCATTTGCTCTACTGTGTTCTTAATTTCTGATATGTCAGCCTTGATTTCCTTTACTGCTTCCTTAAATTCTTTGAACTCTTGCATGAGCTTCTCATTTTTGACCAGAATCTTTAAAATGAGTCTTATGGATTCTGTGTCCCCCATTTTCTCCATCTTCCTCAGTTAACTCTGAGGTTGGCATAGGGTTTTACTCCTTTGCAGGGGAGTTTTCAGTCATATTCATTGTGCCTTTGTCTCTTCTTTTGCTCTTGATCATTATACTTCTGGTTAGCAGAGTCTTCTCCTTGGGGCAAGTTTCTAAGCTGTGTCACCCACAGGTCTACAATGCAATTTTACTTATTGCAGTTGGTACACAACTTTTTGCTTGCAGCCACTTGTGCCACAACCTCCAGCGAGTTCCAGGTCTGGCTTCTTATGTCAGATATCCACCGTGGTCACCACAACCTCAGCTCTTGGCTCACCACTCTTCACCTCCTGTGATACCGTGCTGAGGCTGCACTGTTGTCTCTGCAATCTGTCTCCCTCTTCTGGTTGGAGTGGGTCCCAGGATTAAAGAGACACCAGGTGTCCTATCTAGTTTGGTTGTTGGTGGCGCTGATCTTGCTGGAACTTGTTGGATGTTAGGTCTGTGTGCCACACGGACCTGTTTTGACTGGTACGATGCCACAGTCAGTATTATTTTCCTGCAGGACCTCAGCGAGTTCTCGCGAGCTCAGCACATGCGCAGTTCACTGTTGTCACTGCAGTCCCAAAGCTTTTGCCACAGTGCGCAAATGGCTCCCAATGTGCTACCGCAACAGTTCTTGATCTGCTGGCTGACAGATCTGAGGGTTACCCAGACCTGCCCTGAATGGAAAACGTAGAATGCCACGTAGTTGCAGTTCACTGAGTCAGAAATGAGCTCACTCCCTCTCAGAGCATGCTCAGTCCTTTCCCTTTCCCTTTCCTCCTTAAGCAAAATAGTGACTAATTTAGCTCTAGGGGGCTGACTGGGCTATGAAATCCTCGCTGTTCTCACACTGCCCGCTTGGGACCTGCTGCTCTGTCTCTGCTCCTGGTCAAATCAAATGGACCAGCAGGACAGACAGTTCTTTGTCTGGGTTCACCTCCCAAGCTCCCAGTGCAAGTCCCTTCCCACCTGGCTGCTGGCGGAGTTCTGGCTGCTGTTGCAGCTTAGATCGCCGTGCTGGAATATCATTCACTGCAACACCACATTGCTGTGCCCGCTGCTTTCCTGTGTCTGTCAGTCTCCAGGTACCCCTCTGCTGTTGTTCTGTCCTTTTCTATTTCCTGAAATATGTCCTCTCTACTTCATTCTGGTTAAATGCTTCTCTGTCCATTTAAACGTGTCCTTACCCTATTCCGCCATCTTGATTCTCCTGCTGTTGACTTTTGTGTGTTGGTTTTATATCCTCAAACTTTGGTGGATTCTGTAATCAGTTATTGTAGTGTCTTGATGGAGTCCCTTCATTTCCCTATGTAAAAAATCATCTCAATGTAAACAGTTATATTTTGGCAACTTTCTTTCGATTTGCATACCTTTAATTATTTCTTTTTCTTGTCCAATGGCTCTAACTGAAACTTCCAGAACTGCAATGATTGCAGTTCTTAGTGGAGATGCTTCCAGTTTTCCCCTGTTCAATATGATGTTGAGTATGGGCTTCTCTTACTTACACTTTATTGTGTTGAGGCATGTTCTTTCTAAGCCTAATCTTCTAAGGATTGTGTTATGAAAGGATACTGCATTTTACCAAATGCTTTCTTTGCATCAGTTGAAATATTCATATGATTTTTGTATTCCATGTATTGTTGTTTCCTATTTTATTTGTATTCTCTTATACATCATCAAATTTCCTTAAAATTATTATTTAGAATTCCCTTTCAGGCAGTATTTTGAGTTTTCCTTCTTTGGGGATCTGTTGCTAAGATGTTATGTATGTTTTTGGAAGCATTGTGTTACCTTAATTTCTCAATAATGTCTTTATGTTGATAACTGTGCATTTGAAAGGTCAGTTGCCTCTTTTAATTGTGTAAGGTGGCCTTACTGTTAAAATATTTCTTTTTCTGGCAATGTATCTTAGTGTGTTGCTTCAGCTGACTATGTTAACAGTATTTCAAAGTGGGTGCAATAGTATGTTCTTTGTGTAACTGTTTTTTAAATTTTTTGAAATTATCTTTACATTGTTGATTAGGGCTCAGAGGGTCAAGGGCTATAGGAGTGGGCAAGAACATTGTTTCCACATTCTTTTTTCCTTCCTGTATCTGGGGAAGGGGAAAAACAAAGAGAGATGTCATACCTGCCCTC
>NW_024465993.1:0-18062 GCF_017591425.1 Ochotona curzoniae | reverse complement strand
GGGACTGGTCTCATCTCAGCAATTCTAAGCTAGCGCCCCACAATTTAGAATTGTCAATTCCTATGAGTCAGATGATTTCTTTGATGAAGGAGATGAACTACGTGAGCTGGAAAGGTACACTTGTTTTCTTCCATAAAGTCAGAATCAGGACCTAGCACAGGTCTGGCTGCCATCTCTAGGGAACGCATCCACATCTATATGTTCGTTTTCATCTGCAACACAGGTGCAATGCCAGCTGTATGAGGTAGTTTGCACACTACAGATGCACAGCCTTGGTTAGCAAGCTGGTTTCCTAACAGGGAACAGAATGTGACCAGTCATTTGCCCATTGACTGGGTCTATCTAGGTCTTCAAATTCTAGAACACCCTTGCAATATTTCCTTGTCAAACACTTTTTGAGCATGCCATGCAAAGTCATTTTATAGGCAAAGTAAGGAAGAACAGAAACAATTACCTGGCCCATCGGTGAGATCCCCCAAGCAAGTGATAGCAGCTCTTGAGGACCGGGAACTTGTTCTCCTTCTTCCACACATAGACACGCAAAGAGAGATCAAGCGATGAGGTGATTACTCGGCTTGGGTCCTGGAAATGAAAAGTCAAGAGGGCCGGCATGATGTGGCAGCTTAAACCACTTGGAACACAGGCATCCCACACTACAGAGTCCTCTACTGACACAGCTCCCTGCCAATAGATCTGGGAAAGCAGCACAAGATGGTCCAAGAACTTGGGCCCCTGCCACCCAAGAGGAAGACCTAGAAGTATGGGCTCCCGGCTACATCCTGGACCAATCCTGCCTATTGCAGCTGCTTGGAGAGTGACTCAGTGGATGGAAGACCTCTTTCTCTGTCTTCTTTCTCTGATTTTCAAAGAAAGAAGTCTTCAAAGAGAAAAATATCAAGGGGTAGACTACCAAAGGTGGGAGCTATGACATGGCAGGGGCAGGTACTCACCACCCACACGGACGTGATGGGCCTCTGGTGGTCCTGGAAGGCTGCCAGCTGCAGGCCGTGGATGCTGAACAGCACCAGCTGCAGTCCCGAGACCAGCAGGAGCACCTGCGAGCCATGGCTCCTCATGAGGTTTGGAGGCTTTACGCTGTCTGGCAACAGGAAGCTGGCAATCTGTTGTACTTTTTGAAATTAAAAAAGAGAAAAACAGGTGGGTTTCCCTGATACAGACACAGGCCTCACCTAAGACATGTGGTACACTGAAAAAACAAACAGCTTTGCAGTTAGACCTGCATTCAATCCTAATCCATGCAATTCTTCTACCAAGTCCCCCAGGCGGCAGCTCAAAACTACTGCTGCTTATGGCTCACTGACGAGCAGCAGCAAGACTCAATGTCCTCTGTGTGTGTGGAAGCGACTAGCACAACACGCAACACGGAGGAAGGGTTGAATAGCTCTAACCCAAATATCCAAAATCTAACACTGTGTCAACATGATGAGGCACAAACAGAAAACGCCACGCTTGACCTCTGATGGATTAACACGTACAAAATGACTTAGAGCACTTATTAAATAAAGTCCTTATGGGATTATTATTAGGCCATAGGTTTAAAACATATATGAAACACTTTAATCTTCTGTTTAGTCTTAGGTCCCATGCCCAAGATAACTCACTGTATATCAGGTAAACATTCCAAAATCAAGGTGGAAAATCCAAGAATCAAAACACTTCCAGGTGTAAATATTTTGGGACAGGGATACCAACTTGGACTATGAAGAAATGCGGCTCTCTTCCTTCTGTGCTTCCTCCCAGGTATGTCTAGGTCATGTCAGAAATGGCCACAGGACACCTATGTGACATGGATGACATCTGCTAAAAATTACTGCTGAGGAAACTGTCCTTTGTACTGTGTAGGATTCCTTTTGACCAAGAAAAAAAAAATGTCCTTGTGAAGATTCCATGTTTTCCCATATCAGTCACAGGATGTGTTACACACGTTCTTTTTTTTTTTTTTTTTTTTTTTGCATTTTCCCTCAGCTGCCAGGAATCTCAGAGTGCAAATGTTGGTCAAATTATGGACATGAAAACAAATGGGTAGAATACAATAGAAAACATGGGAGAATCGTAAGGAAGGTTTGGGGGAGCAATGCAAGGCCTGGGAAATAGAGTAGAGGGCCTTTCATTGGAGGAAAGGGCAATCAGAGTAATGGAGGCAGAAAGGTAAGTCAGGAGAGGGCAGGCTAAGAGCATCTGAATGCCAGGGCCACACAGGGTGCCAAACTCAAACCAAGTGCACCACTACTCAACCAGTGCATCAAATCACAGCAGGAGGCCACTCTACCATCTCCTGAGTCTTTCCCAAAGGGAAACTGGCAAAGAGTCATGCTGCAGTGGTGGGGACACACCTGCTGGCCTGCTGGGACCAGCACAGGGACCCTTACCCACAATCTCCACTTCTTGCTTGGACTTCTTGGCCCTTAGCTCATAGGTGCTGACCACCAGCTGCATGCTATTGCCATCTGGGTGCATGACAATCAACCTGGCCGCCTCAGCAGGAGCCCAGCAGGCTTGGGGTCTCAGGCAGCTGGAGAAGGTGGTCAAGACGGGAGGCTCATCGTCCAATGGGTACACCAGAGAGGCTGTGTGGAACACCTGGGGAAGACACCCCTACACAGTCACGCGGCTTCCCAGAGCCAAGCACACGGCAGCACCCAAGCACACAGCACCGCCGCTTCTCACGCCCACATGCATCTTGTGGGGCGGCCCAGGCCAGCTGCACATGCTTTCCACATCAGACCCGACCGGTGGCCTCCCTGCACTCAGCTGCTCTTCCTTGACCACTCACGCCTCACTTGCAGGCCTGATGAAGCTCTCAGCCCTTCCAGCCCTGCCACTCTCCTTGCTCTGACCGCCTTCTTTGACACACTACAGCCAGCAGTCTGCTTCCTGTCGTCAATCAGGCAGCTCGCCTCCTGCACATGAACAGGCGTGTGTGTCTACATGGAGTCAGAACTCTAACTCCCGGGCACGCAGAGGATGGGGATGAGGCACCCACTCACAAATGCAACACAAGGAACACAGCCCAGCTGCAACACTGCCTTCTGCATCAGTGCACGCACCTTCCGTGCCACCAGGATATTCTCCACACCTGACCTGCCCACCCCTCCTAACTTTCAGACACTCAAGCAGTTCCTGAGAAGTTCCACCAAGATCCTCGGACCCCCAACTGTTCTGAATCGACCCCTACTCAGCCGACTCACAGCCAAAAAGCACAGGCTGCAGTGGCATGAGCCAGGTCCAGGAGTGGACTCTGCTAGGGTGAACAGACCTGGGCAAAGGACAGAATGCAACTCACAGTGAGCAACACTCCAGCAGGCTCCACCCGCCAGGCTGTGCCTATGCTCCTGCACAAGCAGCTGCCTTGAGTCCACAGCTCACAACTCCTGGAGTACAGAGCCTTTTCCTCCTCCCAGGAAGCCAGGCTCCAACGAGAAGGGCTCACAAAGCACTGACCTTCGGCTCAAGGTCTGAATTCTGACTTGACGCAAACACCCACTGGCAGTCAGGAGAAGACAGGAGCTGCACGGGAACATTGGGAAATGCAGTCACTCTGGAGACCAGCTGCAGCTGAGGCAGCATCAGAGCGTAGAGGTTCCCCTCAGCACAGGCTGCCTGCGAAGAGAAACAACCCAACTGCTGATGATCAGGTTCCATGGAACAGGGGGAAGAAGGGATGTCTATAAATAATAAGAATGTACTGTGTGTATCAGCCCCGGCCCAGCCATGGATTAGCACCTGCCAGCCCTGAATCAGCCCCGGCACAGCCCCTGCCGAGCCCCGGCCAAACCCAAGCCCACCCCTGGCTCAGCCCCAGCTCAGCCCCAGCCCAGCCCCAGCCCAGCCCCAGCCCAGCCCCTGCCCAGCCCCAGATCATCCCCAGTCCAGCCCCATATCAGCCCCAGAAAGCCCCTGCCCAGACCCAACCCAGACTCGGCCCAGACCCAGCCCAGCCCCGGCCCAGCCCCAGCACAGCCCCAGCTCCGCCCCTGCCCAGCCCCTGCCAAGCCCCAGCCCAGCCCGGATCCGCCCTGGCTCAGCCCCTGCTCAACCCCGGCCCAGCCCCGGCCCAGCCTCACCCCAGCCCCTGCTCCACCCCTGCGCAGCCCCTGCCCAGCCCCTGCTCAGCCCCAGCCCAGCCCTGGCTCAGCCCTGGCTCAGCCCCTGCCCAGCCCCAGCCCAGCCTCAGCCCAACCCCGGCCCAGCCCTGGATCAGCCCCTGCCAGCCCTGATTCAGCCCCGGCCCCGCCCGGGCCCACCCCGGCCCAGCCTCGGCCCACCACCGGCCCACCCCTGGCTCAGCCCCGGCTCAGCCCCTTCTCAGCCCCTGCCCAGCCCCAGCCCAGCCCCAGCTCTGCCCCGGTCCAGCCCCGGATCAGCCCTGGCCAAGCCCCGGCCAGACCATGCTGTGTCCCTGCCCAGCCCTGCAATAGCCCTGGATTAGCCCTGGCCCAACCCCGGCTCCGAACCCGACCCAGCCCTGAATCAGCCCCGGACCAGCCATGGTCAGCTCCTACCCAGCCCTGGATCAGCCCCGAACCAGCCCCAGACCAGCCCCAGACCAGCCCCAGACCAGCCCCAGACCAGCCCCGTCAAAGCCCAGTTCTCCCCAGCCCAGCCCCAGCCCAGCCCTGCCCAGCCTCGACCCAGCCCCTGCCCAGCACCGGCCCAGCCTCAACACAGCCCTTGCCTAGCCCCGACCAGCCCCAGCCCAGTGTGGCCCAACCCCAACCCAGCCCCATCCTAACCCCTGCCCAGCCCCAATGCAGCCCCAGCCCAGCCCCGCCCCAACCAGCCATGGTTCAGCTGCAGCCCAGCCCTGGCCCAGACCAAAATCAGCCTCGGACCAGTCCTGGATCAGTCCCGGCCAAGCCCTGACCCAGCCCCGGACTAGACCCAGCCCATGCCTGGATCCAGCCCCTGCCCAGATCTGCCCTGCCCCGGCCAAGCCCCAGCCCAGCCCAGCCCAGCCATGGCCCAGCCCAGGATCAGCCACGGCCTAGCCCTGGATCAGCCTCGGCCCAGCCCTTACAACTAACAATTTTGCTTACAACTAACAATTGGGAAATTCTCATTAGCCCAAGCAAAGTACCTATGCTGACCAATTCCAGGCAGGGCCATTGAGGCTAAAGCAAGAATGGCAGACCTTAAGTCATCAAGCAGTACCATAGTTACCAATGCTGCAGCAGCAAAAACTACGTGTTCATGTGAACAAAAGCACACAAGACAGATTAGAGAAAAATATGTATTTAACTACAGAATTGGACAACAACAACAACAACAACACATCATAATCCCAGTACATTCAATGTGCACTTGTCAGTACCCACACACTTAAGTTACCCATTCTCTGTCTCTTACTGTCTCTATGGGCTTGTGCAAGCTGCTCAGCAGCTCCAAGATGGGCTACTAACAGGCTCCTTCTCTCATTCTGTGTTCCTTGTGTAAAAAGCAGGAACAATAGCACCTGTTTCACTGGCTTGCTGACAGAATTCAAGAGCAAAGCCATTGCCGGTGCCTGGGACAGTGTCGACATCTAGGCATTTCTCATTCCTTTCCCAATACCCATGACATAACCCATTCAGTCTTTGTATCTCTACAAGCCCTTTTACCAAAGTGAAAATATCTTGGATATGGTGCAGTCCTCTCAGCCACGCTCCACTTTGAAGCAGAATGACCTCAGAACACTCGTTCCAACGCTTCTGGCTTCTATGCCTACGATACTCATGCTGTCACTTTCCACATGCATGTACCCACTGCAAAGAGAAGGGCCAGGCTGGGTGTCAAGGGGAGAAAAGGCAAACATGGAAGTGGTCAAAGCCTTCCCATGGAGGCGGGGCCCAGCTTCCCCCAGCAGCTGCCATCCCACCTCGCCTTCCCTTGGCCTTTGACTCTGCAACAGTGAACAAGTGCTGGCACACTGTCTGGTGGGAGCAGTGGTTCTGGCTCCTCCTGACAGTGGCTGCTTCAGTCACACTGTCTCCAGACATGCTAGGAAATTCTGAGAGAGGAGCAGGGGGACTGGTCTCATCTCAGCAATTCTAAGCTAGCGCCCCACAATTTAGAATTGTCAATTCCTATGAGTCAGATGATTTCTTTGATGAAGGAGATGAACTACGTGAGCTGGAAAGGTACACTTGTTTTCTTCCATAAAGTCAGAATCAGGACCTAGCACAGGTCTGGCTGCCATCTCTAGGGAACGCATCCACATCTATATGTTCGTTTTCATCTGCAACACAGGTGCAATGCCAGCTGTATGAGGTAGTTTGCACACTACAGATGCACAGCCTTGGTTAGCAAGCTGGTTTCCTAACAGGGAACAGAATGTGACCAGTCATTTGCCCATTGACTGGGTCTATCTAGGTCTTCAAATTCTAGAACACCCTTGCAATATTTCCTTGTCAAACACTTTTTGAGCATGCCATGCAAAGTCATTTTATAGGCAAAGTAAGGAAGAACAGAAACAATTACCTGGCCCATCGGTGAGATCCCCCAAGCAAGTGATAGCAGCTCTTGAGGACCGGGAACTTGTTCTCCTTCTTCCACACATAGACACGCAAAGAGAGATCAAGCGATGAGGTGATTACTCGGCTTGGGTCCTGGAAATGAAAAGTCAAGAGGGCCGGCATGATGTGGCAGCTTAAACCACTTGGAACACAGGCATCCCACACTACAGAGTCCTCTACTGACACAGCTCCCTGCCAATAGATCTGGGAAAGCAGCACAAGATGGTCCAAGAACTTGGGCCCCTGCCACCCAAGAGGAAGACCTAGAAGTATGGGCTCCCGGCTACATCCTGGACCAATCCTGCCTATTGCAGCTGCTTGGAGAGTGACTCAGTGGATGGAAGACCTCTTTCTCTGTCTTCTTTCTCTGATTTTCAAAGAAAGAAGTCTTCAAAGAGAAAAATATCAAGGGGTAGACTACCAAAGGTGGGAGCTATGACATGGCAGGGGCAGGTACTCACCACCCACACGGACGTGATGGGCCTCTGGTGGTCCTGGAAGGCTGCCAGCTGCAGGCCGTGGATGCTGAACAGCACCAGCTGCAGTCCCGAGACCAGCAGGAGCACCTGCGAGCCATGGCTCCTCATGAGGTTTGGAGGCTTTACGCTGTCTGGCAACAGGAAGCTGGCAATCTGTTGTACTTTTTGAAATTAAAAAAGAGAAAAACAGGTGGGTTTCCCTGATACAGACACAGGCCTCACCTAAGACATGTGGTACACTGAAAAAACAAACAGCTTTGCAGTTAGACCTGCATTCAATCCTAATCCATGCAATTCTTCTACCAAGTCCCCCAGGCGGCAGCTCAAAACTACTGCTGCTTATGGCTCACTGACGAGCAGCAGCAGACTCAATGTCCTCTGTGTGTGTGGAAGCGACTAGCACAACACGCAACACGGAGGAGGGGTTGAATAGCTCTAACCCAAATATCCAAAATCTAACACTGTGTCAACATGATGAGGCACAAACAGAAAACGCCACGCTTGACCTCTGATGGATTAACACGTACAAAATGACTTAGAGCACTTATTAAATAAAGTCCTTATGGGATTATTATTAGGTCATAGGTTTAAAACATATATGAAACACTTTAATCTTCTGTTTAGTCTTAGGTCCCATGCCCAAGATAACTCACTGTATATCAGGTAAACATTCCAAAATCAAGGTGGAAAATCCAAGAATCAAAACACTTCCAGGTGTAAATATTTTGGGACAGGGATACCAACTTGGACTATGAAGAAATGCGGCTCTCTTCCTTCTGTGCTTCCTCCCAGGTATGTCTAGGTCATGTCAGAAATGGCCACAGGACACCTATGTGACATGGATGACATCTGCTAAAAATTACTGCTGAGGAAACTGTCCTTTGTACTGTGTAGGATTCCTTTTGACCAAGAAAAAAAAAATGTCCTTGTGAAGATTCCATGTTTTCCCATATCAGTCACAGGATGTGTTACACACGTTCTTTTTTTTTTTTTTTTTTTTTTTTTGCATTTTCCCTCAGCTGCCAGGAATCTCAGAGTGCAAATGTTGGTCAAATTATGGACATGAAAACAAATGGGTAGAATACAATAGAAAACATGGGAGAATCGTAAGGAAGGTTTGGGGGAGCAATGCAAGGCCTGGGAAATAGAGTAGAGGGCCTTTCATTGGAGGAAAGGGCAATCAGAGTAATGGAGGCAGAAAGGTAAGTCAGGAGAGGGCAGGCTAAGAGCATCTGAATGCCAGGGCCACACAGGGTGCCAAACTCAAACCAAGTGCACCACTACTCAACCAGTGCATCAAATCACAGCAGGAGGCCACTCTACCATCTTCTGAGTCTTTCCCAAAGGGAAACTGGCAAAGAGTCATGCTGCAGTGGTGGGGACACACCTGCTGGCCTGCTGGGACCAGCACAGGGACCCTTACCCACAATCTCCACTTCTTGCTTGGACTTCTTGGCCCTTAGCTCATAGGTGCTGACCACCAGCTGCATGCTATTGCCATCTGGGTGCATGACAATCAACCTGGCCGCCTCAGCAGGAGCCCAGCAGGCTTGGGGTCTCAGGCAGCTGGAGAAGGTGGTCAAGACGGGAGGCTCATCGTCCAATGGGTACACCAGAGAGGCTGTGTGGAACACCTGGGGAAGACACCCCTACACAGTCACGCGGCTTCCCAGAGCCAAGCACACGGCAGCACCCAAGCACACAGCACCGCCGCTTCTCACGCCCACATGCATCTTGTGGGGCGGCCCAGGCCAGCTGCACATGCTTTCCACATCAGACCCGACCGGTGGCCTCCCTGCACTCAGCTGCTCTTCCTTGACCACTCACGCCTCACTTGCAGGCCTGATGAAGCTCTCAGCCCTTCCAGCCCTGCCACTCTCCTTGCTCTGACCGCCTTCTTTGACACACTACAGCCAGCAGTCTGCTTCCTGTCGTCAATCAGGCAGCTCGCCTCCTGCACATGAACAGGCGTGTGTGTCTACATGGAGTCAGAACTCTAACTCCCGGGCACGCAGAGGATGGGGATGAGGCACCCACTCACAAATGCAACACAAGGAACACAGCCCAGCTGCAACACTGCCTTCTGCATCAGTGCACGCACCTTCCGTGCCACCAGGATATTCTCCACACCTGACCTGCCCACCCCTCCTAACTTTCAGACACTCAAGCAGTTCCTGAGAAGTTCCACCAAGATCCTCGGACCCCCAACTGTTCTGAATCGACCCCTACTCAGCCGACTCACAGCCAAAAAGCACAGGCTGCAGTGGCATGAGCCAGGTCCAGGAGTGGACTCTGCTAGGGTGAACAGACCTGGGCAAAGGACAGAATGCAACTCACAGTGAGCAACACTCCAGCAGGCTCCACCCGCCAGGCTGTGCCTATGCTCCTGCACAAGCAGCTGCCTTGAGTCCACAGCTCACAACTCCTGGAGTACAGAGCCTTTTCCTCCTCCCAGGAAGCCAGGCTCCAACGAGAAGGGCTCACAAAGCACTGACCTTCGGCTCAAGGTCTGAATTCTGACTTGACGCAAACACCCACTGGCAGTCAGGAGAAGACAGGAGCTGCACGGGAACATTGGGAAATGCAGTCACTCTGGAGACCAGCTGCAGCTGAGGCAGCATCAGAGCGTAGAGGTTCCCCTCAGCACAGGCTGCCTGCGAAGAGAAACAACCCAACTGCTGATGATCAGGTTCCATGGAACAGGGGGAAGAAGGGATGTCTATAAATAATAAGAATGTACTGTGTGTATCAGCCCCGGCCCAGCCATGGATTAGCACCTGCCAGCCCTGAATCAGCCCCGGCACAGCCCCTGCCGAGCCCCGGCCAAACCCAAGCCCACCCCTGGCTCAGCCCCAGCTCAGCCCCAGCCCAGCCCCAGCCCAGCCCCAGCCCAGCCCCTGCCCAGCCCCAGATCATCCCCAGTCCAGCCCCATATCAGCCCCAGAAAGCCCCTGCCCAGACCCAACCCAGACTCGGCCCAGACCCAGCCCAGCCCCGGCCCAGCCCCAGCACAGCCCCAGCTCCGCCCCTGCCCAGCCCCTGCCAAGCCCCAGCCCAGCCCCGGATCCGCCCTGGCTCAGCCCCTGCTCAACCCCGGCCCAGCCCCGGCCCAGCCTCACCCCAGCCCCTGCTCCACCCCTGCGCAGCCCCTGCCCAGCCCCTGCTCAGCCCCAGCCCAGCCCTGGATCAGCCCTGGCTCAGCCCCTGCCCAGCCCCAGCCCAGCCTCAGCCCAACCCCGGCCCAGCCCTGGATCAGCCCCTGCCAGCCCTGATTCAGCCCCGGCCCCGCCCGGGCCCACCCCGGCCCAGCCTCGGCCCACCACCGGCCCACCCCTGGCTCAGCCCCGGCTCAGCCCCTTCTCAGCCCCTGCCCAGCCCCAGCCCAGCCCCAGCTCTGCCCCGGTCCAGCCCCGGATCAGCCCTGGCCAAGCCCCGGCCAGACCATGCTGTGTCCCTGCCCAGCCCTGCAATAGCCCTGGATTAGCCCTGGCCCAACCCCGGCTCCGAACCCGACCCAGCCCTGAATCAGCCCCGGACCAGCCATGGTCAGCTCCTACCCAGCCCTGGATCAGCCCCGAACCAGCCCCAGACCAGCCCCAGACCAGCCCCAGACCAGCCCCAGACCAGCCCCGTCAAAGCCCAGTTCTCCCCAGCCCAGCCCCAGCCCAGCCCTGCCCAGCCTCGACCCAGCCCCTGCCCAGCACCGGCCCAGCCTCAACACAGCCCTTGCCTAGCCCCGACCAGCCCCAGCCCAGTGTGGCCCAACCCCAACCCAGCCCCATCCTAACCCCTGCCCAGCCCCAATGCAGCCCCAGCCCAGCCCCGCCCCAACCAGCCATGGTTCAGCTGCAGCCCAGCCCTGGCCCAGACCAAAATCAGCCTCGGACCAGTCCTGGATCAGTCCCGGCCAAGCCCTGACCCAGCCCCGGACTAGACCCAGCCCATGCCTGGATCCAGCCCCTGCCCAGATCTGCCCTGCCCCGGCCAAGCCCCAGCCCAGCCCAGCCCAGCCATGGCCCAGCCCAGGATCAGCCACGGCCTAGCCCTGGATCAGCCTCGGCCCAGCCCTTACAACTAACAATTTTGCTTACAACTAACAATTGGGAAATTCTCATTAGCCCAAGCAAAGTACCTATGCTGACCAATTCCAGGCAGGGCCATTGAGGCTAAAGCAAGAATGGCAGACCTTAAGTCATCAAGCAGTACCATAGTTACCAATGCTGCAGCAGCAAAAACTACGTGTTCATGTGAACAAAAGCACACAAGACAGATTAGAGAAAAATATGTATTTAACTACAGAATTGGACAACAACAACAACAACAACACATCATAATCCCAGTACATTCAATGTGCACTTGTCAGTACCCACACACTTAAGTTACCCATTCTCTGTCTCTTACTGTCTCTATGGGCTTGTGCAAGCTGCTCAGCAGCTCCAAGATGGGCTACTAACAGGCTCCTTCTCTCATTCTGTGTTCCTTGTGTAAAAAGCAGGAACAATAGCACCTGTTTCACTGGCTTGCTGACAGAATTCAAGAGCAAAGCCATTGCCGGTGCCTGGGACAGTGTCGACATCTAGGCATTTCTCATTCCTTTCCCAATACCCATGACATAACCCATTCAGTCTTTGTATCTCTACAAGCCCTTTTACCAAAGTGAAAATATCTTGGATATGGTGCAGTCCTCTCAGCCACGCTCCACTTTGAAGCAGAATGACCTCAGAACACTCGTTCCAACGCTTCTGGCTTCTATGCCTACGATACTCATGCTGTCACTTTCCACATGCATGTACCCACTGCAAAGAGAAGGGCCAGGCTGGGTGTCAAGGGGAGAAAAGGCAAACATGGAAGTGGTCAAAGCCTTCCCATGGAGGCGGGGCCCAGCTTCCCCCAGCAGCTGCCATCCCACCTCGCCTTCCCTTGGCCTTTGACTCTGCAACAGTGAACAAGTGCTGGCACACTGTCTGGTGGGAGCAGTGGTTCTGGCTCCTCCTGACAGTGGCTGCTTCAGTCACACTGTCTCCAGACATGCTAGGAAATTCTGAGAGAGGAGCAGGGGGACTGGTCTCATCTCAGCAATTCTAAGCTAGCGCCCCACAATTTAGAATTGTCAATTCCTATGAGTCAGATGATTTCTTTGATGAAGGAGATGAACTACGTGAGCTGGAAAGGTACACTTGTTTTCTTCCATAAAGTCAGAATCAGGACCTAGCACAGGTCTGGCTGCCATCTCTAGGGAACGCATCCACATCTATATGTTCGTTTTCATCTGCAACACAGGTGCAATGCCAGCTGTATGAGGTAGTTTGCACACTACAGATGCACAGCCTTGGTTAGCAAGCTGGTTTCCTAACAGGGAACAGAATGTGACCAGTCATTTGCCCATTGACTGGGTCTATCTAGGTCTTCAAATTCTAGAACACCCTTGCAATATTTCCTTGTCAAACACTTTTTGAGCATGCCATGCAAAGTCATTTTATAGGCAAAGTAAGGAAGAACAGAAACAATTACCTGGCCCATCGGTGAGATCCCCCAAGCAAGTGATAGCAGCTCTTGAGGACCGGGAACTTGTTCTCCTTCTTCCACACATAGACACGCAAAGAGAGATCAAGCGATGAGGTGATTACTCGGCTTGGGTCCTGGAAATGAAAAGTCAAGAGGGCCGGCATGATGTGGCAGCTTAAACCACTTGGAACACAGGCATCCCACACTACAGAGTCCTCTACTGACACAGCTCCCTGCCAATAGATCTGGGAAAGCAGCACAAGATGGTCCAAGAACTTGGGCCCCTGCCACCCAAGAGGAAGACCTAGAAGTATGGGCTCCCGGCTACATCCTGGACCAATCCTGCCTATTGCAGCTGCTTGGAGAGTGACTCAGTGGATGGAAGACCTCTTTCTCTGTCTTCTTTCTCTGATTTTCAAAGAAAGAAGTCTTCAAAGAGAAAAATATCAAGGGGTAGACTACCAAAGGTGGGAGCTATGACATGGCAGGGGCAGGTACTCACCACCCACACGGACGTGATGGGCCTCTGGTGGTCCTGGAAGGCTGCCAGCTGCAGGCCGTGGATGCTGAACAGCACCAGCTGCAGTCCCGAGACCAGCAGGAGCACCTGCGAGCCATGGCTCCTCATGAGGTTTGGAGGCTTTACGCTGTCTGGCAACAGGAAGCTGGCAATCTGTTGTACTTTTTGAAATTAAAAAAGAGAAAAACAGGTGGGTTTCCCTGATACAGACACAGGCCTCACCTAAGACATGTGGTACACTGAAAAAACAAACAGCTTTGCAGTTAGACCTGCATTCAATCCTAATCCATGCAATTCTTCTACCAAGTCCCCCAGGCGGCAGCTCAAAACTACTGCTGCTTATGGCTCACTGACGAGCAGCAGCAAGACTCAATGTCCTCTGTGTGTGTGGAAGCGACTAGCACAACACGCAACACGGAGGAAGGGTTGAATAGCTCTAACCCAAATATCCAAAATCTAACACTGTGTCAACATGATGAGGCACAAACAGAAAACGCCACGCTTGACCTCTGATGGATTAACACGTACAAAATGACTTAGAGCACTTATTAAATAAAGTCCTTATGGGATTATTATTAGGTCATAGGTTTAAAACATATATGAAACACTTTAATCTTCTGTTTAGTCTTAGGTCCCATGCCCAAGATAACTCACTGTATATCAGGTAAACATTCCAAAATCAAGGTGGAAAATCCAAGAATCAAAACACTTCCAGGTGTAAATATTTTGGGACAGGGATACCAACTTGGACTATGAAGAAATGCGGCTCTCTTCCTTCTGTGCTTCCTCCCAGGTATGTCTAGGTCATGTCAGAAATGGCCACAGGACACCTATGTGACATGGATGACATCTGCTAAAAATTACTGCTGAGGAAACTGTCCTTTGTACTGTGTAGGATTCCTTTTGACCAAGAAAAAAAAAATGTCCTTGTGAAGATTCCATGTTTTCCCATATCAGTCACAGGATGTGTTACACACGTTCTTTTTTTTTTTTTTTTTTTTTTTTTTGCATTTTCCCTCAGCTGCCAGGAATCTCAGAGTGCAAATGTTGGTCAAATTATGGACATGAAAACAAATGGGTAGAATACAATAGAAAACATGGGAGAATCGTAAGGAAGGTTTGGGGGAGCAATGCAAGGCCTGGGAAATAGAGTAGAGGGCCTTTCATTGGAGGAAAGGGCAATCAGAGTAATGGAGGCAGAAAGGTAAGTCAGGAGAGGGCAGGCTAAGAGCATCTGAATGCCAGGGCCACACAGGGTGCCAAACTCAAACCAAGTGCACCACTACTCAACCAGTGCATCAAATCACAGCAGGAGGCCACTCTACCATCTCCTGAGTCTTTCCCAAAGGGAAACTGGCAAAGAGTCATGCTGCAGTGGTGGGGACACACCTGCTGGCCTGCTGGGACCAGCACAGGGACCCTTACCCACAATCTCCACTTCTTGCTTGGACTTCTTGGCCCTTAGCTCATAGGTGCTGACCACCAGCTGCATGCTATTGCCATCTGGGTGCATGACAATCAACCTGGCCGCCTCAGCAGGAGCCCAGCAGGCTTGGGGTCTCAGGCAGCTGGAGAAGGTGGTCAAGACGGGAGGCTCATCGTCCAATGGGTACACCAGAGAGGCTGTGTGGAACACCTGGGGAAGACACCCCTACACAGTCACGCGGCTTCCCAGAGCCAAGCACACGGCAGCACCCAAGCACACAGCACCGCCGCTTCTCACGCCCACATGCATCTTGTGGGGCGGCCCAGGCCAGCTGCACATGCTTTCCACATCAGACCCGACCGGTGGCCTCCCTGCACTCAGCTGCTCTTCCTTGACCACTCACGCCTCACTTGCAGGCCTGATGAAGCTCTCAGCCCTTCCAGCCCTGCCACTCTCCTTGCTCTGACCGCCTTCTTTGACACACTACAGCCAGCAGTCTGCTTCCTGTCGTCAATCAGGCAGCTCGCCTCCTGCACATGAACAGGCGTGTGTGTCTACATGGAGTCAGAACTCTAACTCCCGGGCACGCAGAGGATGGGGATGAGGCACCCACTCACAAATGCAACACAAGGAACACAGCCCAGCTGCAACACTGCCTTCTGCATCAGTGCACGCACCTTCCGTGCCACCAGGATATTCTCCACACCTGACCTGCCCACCCCTCCTAACTTTCAGACACTCAAGCAGTTCCTGAGAAGTTCCACCAAGATCCTCGGACCCCCAACTGTTCTGAATCGACCCCTACTCAGCCGACTCACAGCCAAAAAGCACAGGCTGCAGTGGCATGAGCCAGGTCCAGGAGTGGACTCTGCTAGGGTGAACAGACCTGGGCAAAGGACAGAATGCAACTCACAGTGAGCAACACTCCAGCAGGCTCCACCCGCCAGGCTGTGCCTATGCTCCTGCACAAGCAGCTGCCTTGAGTCCACAGCTCACAACTCCTGGAGTACAGAGCCTTTTCCTCCTCCCAGGAAGCCAGGCTCCAACGAGAAGGGCTCACAAAGCACTGACCTTCGGCTCAAGGTCTGAATTCTGACTTGACGCAAACACCCACTGGCAGTCAGGAGAAGACAGGAGCTGCACGGGAACATTGGGAAATGCAGTCACTCTGGAGACCAGCTGCAGCTGAGGCAGCATCAGAGCGTAGAGGTTCCCCTCAGCACAGGCTGCCTGCGAAGAGAAACAACCCAACTGCTGATGATCAGGTTCCATGGAACAGGGGGAAGAAGGGATGTCTATAAATAATAAGAATGTACTGTGTGTATCAGCCCCGGCCCAGCCATGGATTAGCACCTGCCAGCCCTGAATCAGCCCCGGCACAGCCCCTGCCGAGCCCCGGCCAAACCCAAGCCCACCCCTGGCTCAGCCCCAGCTCAGCCCCAGCCCAGCCCCAGCCCAGCCCCAGCCAGCCCCTGCCCAGCCCCAGATCATCCCCAGTCCAGCCCCATATCAGCCCCAGAAAGCCCCTGCCCAGACCCAACCCAGACTCGGCCCAGACCCAGCCCAGCCCCGGCCCAGCCCCAGCACAGCCCCAGCTCCGCCCCTGCCCAGCCCCTGCCAAGCCCCAGCCCAGCCCCGGATCCGCCCTGGCTCAGCCCCTGCTCAACCCCGGCCCAGCCCCGGCCCAGCCTCACCCCAGCCCCTGCTCCACCCCTGCGCAGCCCCTGCCCAGCCCCTGCTCAGCCCCAGCCCAGCCCTGGATCAGCCCTGGCTCAGCCCCTGCCCAGCCCCAGCCCAGCCTCAGCCCAACCCCGGCCCAGCCCTGGATCAGCCCCTGCCAGCCCTGATTCAGCCCCGGCCCCGCCCGGGCCCACCCCGGCCCAGCCTCGGCCCACCACCGGCCCACCCCTGGCTCAGCCCCGGCTCAGCCCCTTCTCAGCCCCTGCCCAGCCCCAGCCCAGCCCCAGCTCTGCCCCGGTCCAGCCCCGGATCAGCCCTGGCCAAGCCCCGGCCAGACCATGCTGTGTCCCTGCCCAGCCCTGCAATAGCCCTGGATTAGCCCTGGCCCAACCCCGGCTCCGAACCCGACCCAGCCCTGAATCAGCCCCGGACCAGCCATGGTCAGCTCCTACCCAGCCCTGGATCAGCCCCGAACCAGCCCCAGACCAGCCCCAGACCAGCCCCAGACCAGCCCCGTCAAAGCCCAGTTCTCCCCAGCCCAGCCCCAGCCCAGCCCTGCCCAGCCTCGACCCAGCCCCTGCCCAGCACCGGCCCAGCCTCAACACAGCCCTTGCCTAGCCCCGACCAGCCCCAGCCCAGTGTGGCCCAACCCCAACCCAGCCCCATCCTAACCCCTGCCCAGCCCCAATGCAGCCCCAGCCCAGCCCCGCCCCAACCAGCCATGGTTCAGCTGCAGCCCAGCCCTGGCCCAGACCAAAATCAGCCTCGGACCAGTCCTGGATCAGTCCCGGCCAAGCCCTGACCCAGCCCCGGACTAGACCCAGCCCATGCCTGGATCCAGCCCCTGCCCAGATCTGCCCTGCCCCGGCCAAGCCCCAGCCCAGCCCAGCCCAGCCATGGCCCAGCCCAGGATCAGCCACGGCCTAGCCCTGGATCAGCCTCGGCCCAGCCCTTACAACTAACAATTTTGCTTACAACTAACAATTGGGAAATTCTCATTAGCCCAAGCAAAGTACCTATGCTGACCAATTCCAGGCAGGGCCATTGAGGCTAAAGCAAGAATGGCAGACCTTAAGTCATCAAGCAGTACCATAGTTATCAATGCTGCAGCAGCAAAAACTACGTGTTCATGTGAACAAAAGCACACAAGACAGATTAGAGAAAAATATGTATTTAACTACAGAATTGGACAACAACAACAACAACAACACATCATAATCCCAGTACATTCAATGTGCACTTGTCAGTACCCACACACTTAAGTTACCCATTCTCTGTCTCTTACTGTCTCTATGGGCTTGTGCAAGCTGCTCAGCAGCTCCAAGATGGGCTACTAACAGGCTCCTTCTCTCATTCTGTGTTCCTTGTGTAAAAAGCAGGAACAATAGCACCTGTTTCACTGGCTTGCTGACAGAATTCAAGAGCAAAGCCATTGCCGGTGCCTGGGACAGTGTCGACATCTAGGCATTTCTCATTCCTTTCCCAATACCCATGACATAACCCATTCAGTCTTTGTATCTCTACAAGCCCTTTTACCAAAGTGAAAATATCTTGGATATGGTGCAGTCCTCTCAGCCACGCTCCACTTTGAAGCAGAATGACCTCAGAACACTCGTTCCAACGCTTCTGGCTTCTATGCCTACGATACTCATGCTGTCACTTTCCACATGCATGTACCCACTGCAAAGAGAAGGGCCAGGCTGGGTGTCAAGGGGAGAAAAGGCAAACATGGAAGTGGTCAAAGCCTTCCCATGGAGGCGGGGCCCAGCTTCCCCCAGCAGCTGCCATCCCACCTCGCCTTCCCTTGGCCTTTGACTCTGCAACAGTGAACAAGTGCTGGCACACTGTCTGGTGGGAGCAGTGGTTCTGGCTCCTCCTGACAGTGGCTGCTTCAGTCACACTGTCTCCAGACATGCTAGGAAATTCTGAGAGAGGAGCAG
>NW_024465992.1:0-17066 GCF_017591425.1 Ochotona curzoniae | reverse complement strand
TGCTCCACCTCGGCCTTCCTCATTGAGGTAGTGGTATCAGCAGCATATGTGGCTTAGGGAGCCATTTGGGCGATGGTTCTCGTCAAACCTAGCGTGCATGCTTGCATGTGGACATCCTGGGAGGTGATGGCCTCAGGCAGGAGCTGGGCCACAGCAGTCCTTTTCTCAGTGTGTGTGCTGACAAGTCCAGCTCCTCAGGCCCTCCTCTCTTTCTCTCCACCCTTCTCACAAGCAAAACCCACACTCAGGAAGCCAACTCACTTGGCTGCCATGTTGTAGAAGTCCATCCTTTCAGACTTGCTCGTTTGCTGCCATTCTTTCATGGCAATCTGCATCCCTTCCTCCAGCGGCATGCTGGGCTTCCTCTGAGCCAGAGTCCGCAGCACGGGGCTACAAGTCAATCATCAGGGTCAGTCACTGTGCACCACACAAGCCTGCCTCCCCAGCTGAGGCTCTGCCATCTCTGCCCTGCTCAGCCCTGTCCTCCCTTCTCTCCTTGTCCTACTTCCCATGGTACAGAATCCCCAGCCTCCAGCATGCTTCGCACATGCAACAGTGAACACTAAGGGCAGTGCTGGTTTTCCTGGACTCACTGAAGGCCTCAATATCATGGGCATGTTACAGATTGATGCGTGTAAGTGCTCTCCTAGAAGTGATGTGAATATCGTCAGTGACAGCAGGTTGACCATGCAGAGAGCATAGTTGCTGAAAGCATTAGGATGGTGCAAGTGTATCACTGTGGAGAATGAAATTTCCCATGTTTTTCCTCTGTCCCTGCGCCCTTAGTTCATGACCCCTACGCAGGCTGACTTTGTCTCCCAGCAGTTCGTCCCTATCCAGGTCTGTGGAACCCAGTGTGGGGCACTCACATGAGGAAGCAGGCCAGAGCTTCAGCATCAGGGCTGTGGGGGAGGTGCCTGCAGGCCAGGGCCTTGAAGTGCTGCCAGCGCCGGAAGTTCTTGTAGACACTTGTGGAGTGTTGGGGGCCACGAGATGCAGCCTGGGCCTGGCAAGTAGCCATTGCCCCTTCCTTTTCACCTCCCTGGGATGCTGGTGCCACATGGTTTGGAAAGACAGTGGGGGCCACCTGAGTAGCTGGTGGTGGAGCCACAGGAGCAAGAGCTGGTGTGCAGCCCCACTGGCTGTCCTGGGTGACCACAGTGGTGGTCACAGGCACAAGGGTCTGCCCAGATGATGCTGGCACACATGTTGCCTCCCATGTGGCACTCAAGTGGAGAGGGGCCTGGCTGAAGACCAAGGTCTGAGAGTGTGGTGGCGCCATTGGCCTTGCTTGTGGTGTCTCGTGGAGGATGGTATTGACATGGCCAGGCACACTTGGTCCACAGCCACCATCTCCTGCCACCACAGGTGTTGCTGGCAAAAGTGTAGGTAGCACCAGACAGCTGTCCGGAAGGAATGCTACATTCAGAAGGGGTCCAGCTGGCTGCCCCATTGGAGGCTGGGGTGGTGGGGCATGACTGGTTTGGGGACAGGGCAACAGCATCAATGGGGACATGGAGGTGCCAGGATCCAGGATCATGCCTGTCCCGGCTTCGGAGATGCTGTGGAGAAAAGGGAAAGGTGTGAATTGAGTAGGGGAATCGACAATCACGAGAGAGTTTTCCCTTCCCAGCTTCTCACCGAGATAACTGAGGAGCTATCCCCACATTTGAGAGCCATGTGAGTCAAGGAGGGATGGTGCAGTAGGAAAGTATGACTAAGTGAAGGTCAAGCTCTGATTCACAGCTGACAAGTGTCCACTTACTCTCCAAGCCTTGAATACCAAGGCACAACAGCTTTGCCCTGGTTTCAGGATGGAGGCCTCAGGCTTCCTGCCTCTGACAACCTGGCCCAGGCATATATGCAGACACAGGCCGTCTTTGTTGGTAGTGTGCTAGCTGCTCAATGGGGTCAGCTATGTGTGTCCTTTTGTTGGGTTGCGGTGTGGGGGGAATCTTTCGGAGCCTATCAAAAGTCCTCACACTGTGGTGGAGGAAAGTAATTGTAAAACCATCTGAATCAAAGATACCATCTAACAGAAATGAATGAAAGCATCCCGACAGGTGAAGGAGCTTGTCGTCTGTTGGTTGTTGGGAGGCTGGTAACCTCCAGCCCCACTCAGGTGAATAGGAAGTTCACTCAAATGAGTCAGGCATATCCAACCCAGCGAGTTGTCTCATGGCTATGTGCCTCCCATAGTGAGAGTAGAAACCTGAGACATGCCAGGAAAATGTACCCAGAAGGCATTCATGGGCAAGCTCCATGTGGCTCATCAGGCAGGACAGACTTGCTCTCCCCACATACTCTTTCTGCCTCCATGAGAGCACAGTCTTTTCTCTTTCCCCAAATTCGTGCTCAGATGACCAGCCTCCCTCTCTCTGCTTGTGGGAAATATCCAATGTGTTTTCTCCAAGATGAGAGGAATGGCAGGGAATCTGCTTCAACAGTCCCAGCCCGACACACTGACCTTCTTCTGAAGCTATCTCCTGTGCTTGGACACTCAGCACACCTCAGTGGCAGCCTCCAGAACAACAAAATCCTCAAGCTGGTGATCCAGAGAGTGAACTGGCTGTTCAGGCTCCAACTGCAGCCAGCTCAAATTTAAAGGTAACTGGATGGAATGTTGAGCTCAAGGGTCTAGGGTGGGGGAGGGGCTGTGGGAGGGTGCCTGAGTATGGGTGGGGAGAAGTGCCATGAGGGTTCTGCCACACCAGGCAGAAGCAGAGAGGCAGCACCAGAGCCACAAGTTGTACCTTGAAGCACAGCCGATGTGTGTGTGTGTGTGTGTATGGAATGTCAATTGTGCCTCAGATTCCCAACAGAGGGATTGTACTAGGTGTCCCTTTTCATTTTCTTCCCGATCAAGAAGGCTTCCTTTGCAGTCTTCATCCATCCTCCTGCACACCTGTGCACTTTGGCTCTTAACTACATTCCATGGTGCTTGCACGTTGGCATCAAGTTTCAAATAGGTTACTCTGGGAAGGCCTGTCTTGCTTAGGCAGCTAGCAGACGAAGTGTGTGAAAAGAAGTTCATCTCAGCAGATCCTAGTGTTGGGTTGAGACGTGCAGGTCATGCTGAAGGTTCTCACTTGGACTCTCCCAAGTATTGTCTAATGCCAAAGTCTTTGCTGCATTTGCCAAGGGACAGTGTGACTTCCAAAGCCTTGGATGGAAACACTCAGCTCAGTAACAAATCATGTTCAAGCACACACAACAACCTCATGGTTTGTTCAGTGAGTAATGTTTTCTCCCCGAATGCTCTTCATTTCATATTTGTAGCAAGCCAGTCCTGGAGCTATTCCAAAACTTGAATGAAATATGCAAAACCCTCAACAGATCTGGAAACCCACTTCCACTTTCTAAAGTCAATCATGGGATGTGTACATCTTTCACTTAATGCCAGTTGACAGCACTGTCTTTGGAAACTGCTTTAGTTCTTATTTGAAATGTTTTTCTGATTTGTAGAATAGAAATGTATGTTTCTGAGGTGAATACTCACTTGTCTACTCAGGAGATACTCTAACAAAAGGCTGTATAGTTCATGCAAATACCAGTGTCCTGTGGGCAGGCATTTAACCTAGCCGTTAAGCTATCTTTTGCTTGTAACAGTCTATCTAGGTCTGTTACCCAGCTCACCTTCTTCTCTCTTCCTGAGAGCATTCATTCACCATGGGAAGCAAGTTGATTGTCCAAGTCATCCATTTGTGTCAACTTGTGACATGCCTACAGTGAGTCTCCTCATCCCACTTTGGCCATGGCCAGTTGTGGAATTGGAGGGCACTGGGGAGTGGAATCAGTGGTGAGCAGCTCACTTGTTGTGTTTGTCTGCTTTTCCACAAGAGTTCCAGGTACTCAAAGGAGCAGTCTGAACAGTTTTTATCAAAAAGAGAATGATAGAACCAATTTCCATGCTTTCAGAGTTCTTAGTATTTCTCTTGAGTTTACCCTTTGTAGTGTCCGTCCTTGTATCTCAACTATCTTCCTAGCATATGTAAGGTACTAACCGGTCATCATTGATTACCTCTTGGAAAGCAAACATGAAGCAGGGGGAGGAGAAGAATCCATCTTCACTCTACAGTCATGCATGGTAGTTGCAAAAATCAAATCATTTTTGAGTCTACTTAATTTACCACCGTAAGGCTAGGTTTTGGCGCTAGTGGTAGTGAAATCACAACAACAAAACACATCCGTATTTTGGAGACACATTTTACTCTTTGCTTCCTAACAAAAATCTAAGACTAGGTGTTGATCGAGCCTTGAATTTGCAGTAGTTACAAGTCTACTGCCCTGAGGATGGCAGTGTAGTCTACTGTGAGCCAAGCACCCAATTCTCAATCTCAAACCATCTCTCCCATGGGATCATATGCTGGCCAATAGGGGATGCTCGGCTTCCTCTTAGGACCCAGGTCATGTGAATCTAGGCTTGTCACGGAAGTGCATTCCTCATTGGGAGTATCCTTGTCACACCCCCTTCACAACAACTTCAATCCTTCATCATGTGGTATTGTGAACAAGTGTCAGTTATTCAGGGCCAGAATGCCTTCAAGCTGCACTCATGCTCCAAGCCAGGAGAGGATGTTGAGAAACGGATAAAAAAAAAATATATGAACCTTGAACATTCGACAGGATTGCAACCAGTTTCCAGAACACCATATCCCTGCTCTAGCAGCACTTCTGTACCTACTGATGAGAGAGTGTATGGAAAGGGAAGAGGGATTTAGGAAGCTGATTCCACCATGAGAATATTCACTGCACCATCACTCTGTCAATCACTCATGCTGCACTTGTGGGTGCTTTGTTTAGGACTCCAAGTTCCAGGAGGATGCATATCCCGAGGCCATGAGCCTGCAGGACTTTTGGGAAGCCCCAGTCCTATGGTCTTGTTGGGGTCCCTGGGCTCTTGGTGGGGCATCGCGTGCTGGTGGGCTTGCTCTCCTGCAGGGGGCAGAAGCATCAGGCACGTGATGCACTTTAACGTCTCCCAGCATCCATTATGGCGGTTGGTCGTGGTAGATAGGCACAGGCGCCATGTTGACAGCCGATTCTGAGTGGTCATTGTTCAGATAAAAGGATCTTGTGCATGGCTTGTTATCTATCAGAAGGGGATGGGAGCTTAGACCCGCCATAGACCAACCGAGCCAGTGTGTTACTGCACTTGGTGGTTGTTCCTGCTCCAGTGAGCGTCTCACCCTTGGTCTGTGCAGGAGATCCTGCCGTGTGGTGCTCAGTGCACTTGGTGGTCTGCTCACTGGGGCAAGAGCCTTTAAACCAAGCCAATCTGCCACTGCCCCGCTCATGGCAGGCCTCTCGTGGCTCCTCCCCTTGCTCTGGTGGTGCCCTAATTCGACAAGAGGACACTGAAATCCATGGCGAAAGTTTTCTCCCACCAGATGTGAAAACCCGACGCCAATGTGCAAGGAGAAAGCTCGTATTCCTGATAGTAGTCCATGGGCCATTAACCACTGGCTGTCCCAGGACACAAGCAGGATGCTGCATGGGAAGTGGAGCAGAAGGGACATTTTAACAGTGCCTGTATGTGATCCCAGTGATCACAGGTTGAAAATTAGCCAATGGAGACATTGCGCTGGGAACACGAGATTGTTTCTGCTTGATTTATTACCGTCAGGCAGAGTGATAGAAAGCGATCCCCTATGTGCTCGTTCAGGCCCCAAGCAAGCACAACCCTTATGTCTGGGATAGGCTACATTGCAAGTGGAAATCTCCATTGCATCCCGGTCACCTGTCAGGGCAAGAAGCATCTTCCCCTGCCTTTTCAGGCCCTTTAGCTGGCAGCAATGCTTCTGAAGCAAAGCAGCCAGGGCACAAAGTGACACTCAGGCTGTGATGGAGGGTCTCAAGCAGCCAGTGGACCACACTGCTGAGCCAAACTGTGTCTTTGATTTTATTCCTACTTGGGTTCTTTGTGCATGGAAGTGGCTAGTGGGGATCTTATGAGTTTGCACGCATGGGTGGGTGTTGGTTTCTCTGTGCCGATTGGGTTTTTAGAGTGGACAGTGGAGTCATTGTAAGTCTGCATGTATATGCCGCATATAGTATCTGCGTGTGTTTGTATATATGTGTAATATGAGCTTCCCAAGGCTGTCTGCATATATTTTTCTGCTTTATAACCATTTGTTTATTTTTGTACTATGTTGTTCATTTTAGAAAATTTGGGAAACTCTGTTGCTTGAAGCATAATCTGGTTATTTGTGAGTTTGAACATTTTTAGCATTTTGTAGTTTTTTTTAGCAGTGTTTCTATAATATTTCTCTTTATAATTGTACTTGAGTGTTACTCATTATATTTTCTCTCTTTCAAACATGTAGGTAATAACACACATGTAGATATGAATTAGCAAATGCCTAATTATTTTTATAAATGAGTTATAAACGTTCAAGTTCATAGATTGTCTTTAAAAATATTTAATTAACTATGAAATAAATCCAGCAAGAGAGGGAAAGTTCTTCCCTCCAATGCTTCACTACTCAATTGGCTGTCGCACTGAAAGCTTGTCCAGGTCAAAGTCTTGAGCAAGAAACCGGGATCTATTTTTATGTCTCCCACGGGGGTGCAGGTCCCCAAGCACTCGGTGCATCTTCTGCTGCTTTCCCAGGTGCACCTACAGGGAGCTGGACCGGAAGGGAAGCAAGCAGGACTTGAACCTGGGGCCTCTCTATGCTATATCACAGGCAGCAGTCTAACTCATTATGAACCAGTTGGTGTCTGAGCCGTATATTTAAGTTAGCTGTGGCATGACGATTGTGAACAACATCTCATGACTCTGAATTGCCATGTTACTAAGAGAGGCATCATTATTGTCAGATAAATGCTGAGTTTAAGCATTCCTTAGTGAGGACCATTTGGATGATTTTCCATTGTACCATATGATAGCCAGGGTGAGTGGACCTAAGATAAGCATGTGAGTATAGATAAGTCTTTCATATGCTGGTTTCCTTCCATATATTTTAGCATGTCAGGGAACATTTGTTTTCCTTTTGGAAATGGAGTCTCTGCTATTGCATGATGGCATTTGAGTAAGTCGGTCCTGATGGAGGAGTTGTGATCCATGTGTGAACTCTGTGTCATGTATTTCTGTATGTACAGGACAATTGAGTACGTGTTTACTAAGGAACGTAGAAGTTCTTGGCAAGTGAGATGAAATGTGAGAATGTTCACAAACACTGAACTGTGGATTTCCACTGAAGAGGTTGTGGGGCTGGCAGAATGGCTCACTTGTCTGGTCTTTGACCTGCAAGTACCAGCATGCAATCAGAGCAGCAATTTGTGTCCCAGCTGCTCCCTTTCCATCCAGCTCCCTGCTTGGTTCCTGGGAAAGCAGTTGAGGATGAGGAAAAGTGTTGGTGACTTGTGACCTGGTGTCTGTGTAGGAGATCTGGAAGAGGCTCCGGACACCTGGCTTCAAGAAAAGTGCAGCTGTGGCCATTTTGGCCACTTGGAGAGTGAATCGGTGGATGGCAGATTCTGCACCCATGTGTGAACCTTGAAGAAGCTCTCTTTTCCTGATTGCCCACCCGCTCAGATCCAGCTGTCATTTGGGAATCAACCAACAGGTGGGAGACCTCTCTGGTTTTCTCTCCTCAGTCATTCTGTGTTTCCAGTTTGATGAAAGAAATCTTCACTTTGATCCTTGAAGATGTATTGTTAGTAGTATTGATAATGCTGAATTACAGAAAGAAGGAAAGAGAGATGGAATAATCTTGCCTGCACTGCTTCATTCCACAATTGGCTGCAAGTGCCAGAGCTGAGCCCATGAGAAGCCAGGAGGGACGCAATTGTTCCAGGTCTCCCATGTGGTTGCCACATCCCAAGGTTTGAGGCACCTTGCGCTGCTTTTCCAGTGCATCAACAGGGTGTAGTCCATCAGCTTTATGTGTAGTAGAGCAATGAGCAAACGAACTGTTACTCAATTGGGATCCTGGCCTTTTGATGTGAGGATTCCTCCATTAAGCCATTGCACAGTGCCCAACACTAAACACTTTTAAGAGAGAAAGAGAGTGAGAAGAATACAGAAAGACACAAACCAAGAGGGAGAGAGAGCTAGAGAGAAAGAGAAAGAGATGGAGGGAGGGCCTGCTGTGGAAGCCCAGGGCTATAATCCTGTAGTTCAAAGCGCTGGGATCACATATGGGTGCCGGTTCTGATCCCAGAAGCCCTGCTTCCAATCCAACTCTGCCTGTGGCCTGGCAAAGCAGTTAAGGATAACCCAAAGTCTTGGGGCCCTGCACCTGCGTGGGAGATGTGGAAGTGGCTCTATATCCTTGTTTCTGAACATTGCAGCTCTGGCAGTTGTGGGCCCTTGCAGAGTGAGTGCATCAGTGGAAGCAATATCTGCCTCTCTGTGTCTCCTCCTCTCTATATATCTGACTTTCCAATCAAAGTAGATACATCTAAGAATTGAAAAAGAGAGGGAGAACAGTCTTCAGGAGGTTTCCCCACAGGTGCATTAAAAAAATAGCAAAAGGAAAACTTTCTATTCAAACATTCATATCTATGCTTGTGTTTTTTTTCAAAACATTGAGGAATTTTGTGAAGGTGTAAATAGGAGGTGAAAATATTATATAGTATACTAAGAGTAAATGTATTCTGCTGTTGAGAGCAGGTGAATGTGTGAGAGCATATTTACACTTGGGTTCTGAAGATGTTGTTCGTGCGTGTGTTTTGTGTACATGTATCTGAGTCATTGATGGAAATGTCAAGCTTTGTGGATGATCACCTGAGGCTCTAATTTGCTGCCTGCTGCGGCATGCCCTGCACACAGTGAGCTGGAGAGGAGGAAGGGGGATGACTGTTGAGCTCCAAAGAGGCTCCTTGAAGCCAGACCCTGGCCAATCCCTGCAGACACACCTACAAGGAGACAAGACTGAAGCACAATTCACATTCAGAAGAGAGTGTGATTCAGATAGCAGCCCTGCCTCCACGGGTGAGTGCCAGCATGCGCTGACTTCCACTGCAGTGGCTTGAGCACCTAGAGAAGGAGAAGTAACATGAAGAAAAACAGTGCAGTTTTAAAAGGAAAGACGATGTCCCAGGAAAAATACACTGCTAGCTAGAAGGGGCAACATATGGCTCCATTTCCTTGCTGGGCAGAGTGTGCTAACTGATATAATATGGGATATGACATCAGTAAGTGCACTCGAAATTCTCCATCAGTGTTGGAACAGATGTCACTGAGATCCTGATGAATGGTATGCACTCTCATGGAGAGGACCCCTCAATCCTGGGGCTCCTGAGGTCAGGAACTGGGGAGGAAGGCAAGGCCACTTTATGGACAAAGAGCATGACTAGGAAGCTGGTGGCTTCAGCAGTCCTGATCACAGCTTGTGATTGGACCAGGCCAATAGGCAACATGTTCACTGGAAGAACTCACATTCAGCATGTGGAATAGCTTGGGGGCCTGTACCTTAGCATTGTATGGCCAAAGTGCTGCACTGCCTGCAAGCGACAGATATGGTGAGGGCATCGTGACCTCATGGTGGCTGAGGGTAGCCCAGCAGCTCCAGTCAGTGTGTGATGGGAGGCACTCTTAATTGTAAGTGGAACTGTGAAGACACTGAGGAAGAGAGACACAGGGTAGAGACCTGGGACAGAGTCACCATCATGCCTCAAACCATTAGGATGATGAAAGCCCACGTGGTGACTTGGGCCTGCCTCTGCACCATGTGAGAGCTCCAGACCCTGCTAGCTTGCACTGCAGACTGTCCTGTATGTTGTGAGTGCGGTGTGACCTTCAACAGTCTGAGGAACATCTGCACACTCATCTGGACAGGCTACACAGTTGTCTTTCTCACGGAGACCCTGCCTCGTCATGGGTACTATGCAGTTTGGCTACTGCATCTTCTCCATCAACTAAATAGTCATTACAGAGGCCAGCACAGCCATGCTGTCCCCAGTGCTGATCAGAAATGACCCCACAATCCCCCTCCTGCTAGAGGGTGAGACTGGGCGACCTCAGCACCTAGCAGCCTGCATTTGATCCCTACATTGTATTTCAGACTGCTCTCTCCTACCAGTGCTTTGCCATGCAGTTGAAGCCATAGCTGAGGCCCAAGACTGACCTGATGCAATGGGGCCAATATCGGCCAAGGTTGTTCGTGGTGCTTGACACACTTGCTGTGCTAGTGTGACAGCTTCTGCAACAACACTAGCGCAGCCTGGAGGTGTCCCCAGGAGTTGGGTCCAACATTTGTATGACTGGCATAGATCAGTGTACAGTGCTATAAGGCATCTATCTCCATTGGGAGCTGAGATCCAGAGTGCAAGCAGAAGGATCTGCCAAGAAAAGACCTGCCATGTGGTCACAGAGGCTGGAAACAGCAAGATGGGAGAGGGCCCTGGCTCTCCCAGCTCCTCTCAGTCCCCTTTTCTCTCTCTCTCTCTGTTTTATTCAACTATTCTTGTTAATGATAGATTTCTTTTTATTCAAAAGGCAGATGAAGAGACAGGAGTGACAGTTGTTACATCTGCTGGTTCACTCCCCAGGGGGTCACACCAGCCAGACCTGAGCCAATCAAAATTCAAGCACCAGGAACTACTTCGGGGTGTCTAATGAGGTACTGGTTCCCAAAGCTCCGGGCCATCCTCCACTGCATTCCCAGGCCACAAGCCGGCAGCAGGATGGGAAGTGGAGCAGCCAGGATTTGAACCTGCAGCCAAATGGGATGCTGGTACATGCTTGTCATGTGAGGACTTGAGCCACTAGTCTTGCACAATGTACCCTAACCCCTACTGCTGTAAGCAGCTGGTCAGCATGAACAAGTCCTCTAATTCTTCCCTGGTGTGCTAGTGGTTCACTGCCCTGATGACGGCCCTGTCCATGTGCTCCTGGCTTCCTTGGAGCAACTGTCCTTTCATGAAAGGCAGGACTAATTCCTTTTGGAAGTGTGAGTGCTCCAAACTGGGGCTCTCATTCCTAGTGAGTACTGCAGATGACTCAGAAAGTATCAGAGAAGGGCCCACAAGCTGCATTGGATTCGAGCCCAGGTGCTGGGTGAGGGCACCTCAGTCCCTGAGCAATTCTGTCCTCACATGGAATCCAACCTAACGGACAATAGGGAGGTCATTCACAGCCGCAGGCTTCCTTCACCTTTGGGAAAGTGAGATTAAAGTGTTTCTTGAAGACATACGTGTAGAGGAGAGTTTTTCTTAGTGCATGTAAACAACAATATGGGCTTCACTTCAGTGGAAATGGGATTAGAAAAAAATGAGTTTAAAAAGAATAATGCAAATGTGAGCTTTGTGTATTCTTCATTGATTTATTGTACCACTGATAAAGAGGAATTCAAAATCAAGTGTACAGCTCAACGTGAAAGCTGAATCTTTCTGGAATGAATCCTAAGATGTTTCTGTGGCCTTTGGTTTAGCAAACACTTCAATATAAGACACCATAGTACATTCTGCAACAGGAACAAACTCACATGTTGGAATTCAAATGTCAGTGTAAGAACCTGTTATATGTCCTCTTTTTGTTATTATAGATTGTGTTCTTAAATGGTAGATTTCCTTTCAAGATAATTGAAAATTTATTTGGGGGTGTTTTACTATGTTCCCAAAAGTGAATTTTGAAATTTATTCACTGTATCTCACTGAAACAAAAGTCATTTGAAAGAGAAAAGCAACATTCACAGACCTTAAACTTGCCTCTGTGTGGTGCCTGGGGAGTAATAATAGCTTATGTGTCCTGAGCTGAGAACGTCATAGTTTATGGAATCCACTCTACTAATCTATGATGTTTGATTGATTAAAAACCCAAAACCCATCTATTTGCTGCCTCATCAACAAGTTATCTCCTCAACAAAGATCAGTGGAAACTATGTCTTATGCATGGGTTTTGGTTGTTTGTTTAATCTCTCATTAAGCTTGTCACTGACTCACAGATCATAGAGTAGCATCATTTTCTTGAAAAAGGTTCTTGATTTTCTTTTTCATTTCCTCAGTGACACATTAGTCTTTGAGTAGTCTGTTATTTAATTTCATGACATTTTAAATTTCTTGCTTTTTCCTGTTGTTGACTTTGTTCTGTAGCTTTTCATTGAAGTGGATGTAAAGTAACTGTGTAATGGAGACTGTCATATCCAGTAGCATGGGATTTCAGTTCATGGTGTTGTAAATTTCTATACTTCTTCCTGTTGTTGATTTGAGTGGTGGGTTTTCATTGAAGGGGATGCATAGTCATTGTGTATTGGAGACTAGCATATGCATCGAGATGTGAGAATGCCAAGAAGTGTGCATGTCTACTTGCAGATCAAAGATGGACTCCCAGTGAACCTGTGAATTGTGTCTTGAGAAGAGGATGCTGGACTCTGCCATGATTCTGGCTGCAAGGCTGGACATATGACTGTTTATGTAGAACTGTACTAGAGCATAATCTAGGGGAACCATTGGGAAGGGGAAGAGGGGACTTGGTGAGTGGATAAGGGAAATCCTAGGGTCAGTGGGACAGAATGGTAACATGATCCGAATCATAAAACAGAAGTCAAATGAAGAAAAGAATACCATAGTTTAGGCTTTGCTCTTTGTTGTGAGGAGGAGGCATTTCCCTCACGCTAAGAAATATGTATGACAAAACTGGAGCAAGTTGACATGCTTCATAAATCTCGGTCTTTTCTCTGACACTACTAAATATGTATTGGAATACTGGAGCAAGTTGCTATGCATCATGAGCATGAGCAAGCGTTTAGCCCTGTGTGAAATGTGAGGATATTGCTCTAGATTGTGAGGAGAGAGGCTGGTTGGCAAGAGGTGTGGCCTGCTCTAAGATGACCGGGCCTTAACCCTACCACAATTCAGAGTGTTTGTTTCTGAGAAACAAAGCACCAGGGTAGCCCTTATGTTTGAGTTTGTGTGACACGTGGGACAGCTGAGGTTTCAGGAGGCAATCTGAGATTGTTGAAGGCTCATTGATCTCTGTCTTCTTGTGTTGACCCATGTGTGATGACCCATGTGTTGATCATCACGTTACAAACACTGGGCATTGAGTGTATCAATTGTGTGGAAGGACGGTGCTGGCACCTGCACTGCAGTGCTGCCAGCAGATCTAGAAGCCCCTGTTCATGGATATCCTATAAACTGGGTGCAACCACACTATTGGATCAATTCTCCCCCAGTTGCTGTCTCTTCCTGAGCTGACCTGAGAAGCAGGATCACTTCCTGGAAGCTACAGGAAAGCTCTGGCTTCTGATCAAGCATCCAGTTCAGGCAACAGGAGATTGGCAAAATCCAGAGGCACGAAGAATCTGATCCCAAGCCAGGGCTTTCCCAGGACTCCAATCCCACACACAGCAAGGGCCAGTCCTAACACGGATAGGTCCAGCTCCATTGTCTCCACTCTTTCAGAAAGCACAATGCAGCTTGCTCACAAAATGCCACCAGCATGCTCAATTCCTCCCATTGGTCCATGAGGCTCAGGTCAGAGCATTGAACATCAACCCACCAGATTTAAAGGGCAGAGAGTGCAAAAGCTGCACTAGAAGGTCCCTGACATGGAAGGAAATGAGGAGCATCCCTAGGCAGTTTTCACTTTGACAACTGCACACTCTAGGGACAGACATGCAGCAACTCGTGGGAGGTTGTCTGCCAGTGTCCTGACCGCTGACCTGTAGTGCTTCCCATCTGTCCAATCTTCCTCCTATGCTTCATCACGCCAATGATGATGGAATAGAGGACTGTGGCCAGGAGGATATTTCCAATGGAATTATCTTTATTCAAATAAATAAGACCCAAAGCAGTATCTTCCCACCCCACCCGCTATCCCCATGTACCCAAGGATCCCACCCCATCCTCACCCTCCCTTCCCTTTCCCACCTCCTCCTCCCCTCCCTGACCCCAAGGATGAGGTACAGCCCAGGGAGATCAATTCTCTTGGGTCCTTTGGAGTGCAGCACAAAGGGAAGTCCATATTCTTCAGACTGCACCTAGAAGGGCTGCAAGTTAATGTCCATGTACCCCTCTTGCCCTAACGCTGCCTTTTCTTCCTCCTGCTGACCATGGGATCACGGCTCCTCTTTTGAGCCTGGCTGTTTCCAATACAGCCCAGAGCCAGGGCCTGCCCGCCAAGGGCTCCAAGCCCAGAGCCTGAGTGAGTCTTCTTGGTCGCAGGGATCGGGCCTCCCAGATGAACTCGCTTTTTGGATTTGCGAGTTGTAGCGGCAACACAACTGAGGCCCCTTCCCTGTTGAGGGAGAGGCTCGTGTGCTGGGCAGACGGGGCTCTGATCAAGATCCAAAGGCAGCAGATGAAGCTGGGAGTCCAGGAAGAAGGCCAGGCTGGGGAGCTCCTCCTCGTTGTTAGTGGAGAGGCCCACTGGTGGTCGTGGGTTGTCAAGAGATGATTCTGCTCTGAAGCTCCCTGCAGGCTTTGGGCATCTTGAGGCAGGGCCATGGTGGCCTTGTGTGGATGGAGTTTTGAGGGTCCCTGGGAAAAGACACTCCTGATGCCCAGCAAAGCCTGCAGCCTCCTTGGGCCTGTTGCCTAGGACAGCACATCTGTGCAGATGCTGGGAAGAGACCTGTTGTGAGTCGATGTCAGCACTGACTGCATTTTGCTGGGCACAGTCTTCACTCTGTGCACCTCGGCAGGTGACAGCCTCAGGAATGGTGTTCGCTATGAGTGCTTGCTGAGTGGCGGTGGCCCCCACAGCCCAATCCTCATTCAAGAGGGAAAGGGGCTTCTCCATCACCTGCAGGAGGAAACAGGAACTCAGTGGCTGAATTCTAGTTGTGAGGAAGGCTAGAGTTGCAGAGCAAGGGATTCAGGAGGAGGCAGGAAAGGCAGAGTCACTGGGCTGGTGGCTCAGAGGGAAACCTTCACTCTGCTGAGCTGCTCACTCGAAGCTCTCTTACCCTCACCTTTCCAGACTACCCTGTCTCCAACCCATGTGTGTGTGTCTGCAACCCACCTGAAGCAACACCTCAAAGACACATGTCCCAGGCTGCGTAAGGACATAGTCTCTGCTCATACTGTGACACACTCCCTCCAGCCCTCACTCTACCCAGGTTTGTGTCCCTGAATCACACGGTTACCTGCTAGCCCTCTCTGTCCTTACAAATCACCTGCTACTCCCTTGCCTTTCCTGCTCTACACCTGCTCCGACGACCTGCTGTCTCTGTACTACTGCTCTGCCTCTTCTCCCTTCTCCCCTCCTTCACCTGCTCAGCAGTCAGCACCTCCTCCTTCTCCAACTCCTCCACCAGGGCCATGAGATCCAGCTGTGCATCAGGGGAAAGCAGTTCTGCTAGGAATCACGGGTGAATAATGGCCTCGACCTGAAAGGGAAGAAGCCAGTTGCTGAGCCTCCTTAGAGGAAGCTTTCCAAATCTGGAGGATTTCAAGTAGAAACAGACCATAAACACTGCCCTGACTCCTTGAGTGTTAATGGATTGTAAATCAGTAGGACACCTGCAAAATATTCACACGTGCGCACAAATACACACAGACACAAACACAGACTGCCAAACAAACAGCTGAGTTTTAAGTGGTTAATGAGGTGAAAGTGCTGCAAGGGCCTGAATTGATCATGACTTAGATCTTGTAGTGCTCAGAAGTGCACAGCCCACCTCCTCAGTGAAATCCTCCTGGGCACACAGCTCATCAATGTAGCTGAGTAGTTGTGGATCTGGGTAGGTCTCCATGTCTTGGGGAGTCCAGATCCCGTCTGCGTCTTGTTTTGCATTGGATTTCTTCAAGGTGGAGGGCATTGTCCCCTGTAGCATATGTGTGGTGTTTGTGTACTTGCTCACAGCGTCTGGGGTCTTGTCCTGAGGCTGCCAGTTTCTTGGTGGCTGGGGATAGACTGGTAAGGCCTTGGAGCTGTCCGTGCCGGGTTCAGACACTGTGGTGAGGAATAGAGTATGAGGACAGGGTCTCTCGCTCCAAATCACCCACAATAGAGGGGCCAGGACTTGGAGATAAATGATTCACAGGTGAGACCATGACAGTAAGTCCCCAACAGTCAAAGGAGAAGATGAGGAAACAGTGGAATATCTAAGAGTGTCACCGACATTCTGTGTTCTCTCGCCCAGCTACACCACACTGAAGAAGAATGTGAGGAGTCTTCAGAGAGAAGTGCCATGTGATAGACTAGGCACATGATTAACCAGTATCCAGGTTATGAAGAGCATTAGAGACCTGGATGCTTATTTGCATATATTTGCAGAAAGGAATGAATATTCCTTGGAAGGGACAGAATTCCAATCTGTCCATTGGGGGTCCTGGGGCCCTCCTTGCCTCTGCATGGTTGGTGTGTTGAAGTGGGAAGTTGTACCTGTCTGCTGGACAAGCTCAGTAGCTGGGGGCCCTTGAGGAACCAGGTGCACTGGGGCTGGAGGAGGCTGGTATGTTTTCCCCTTCATGCACTCCAGCGTCAGCCTCTCCATCTCCTCGGCCTCAAACTCCATAAACCTAAAAGAGGGAGGGGTAAACACCCAACTCTATTACCCAAAGATTGGTCCCTGCACCATGCAGCAACTGATGATGGCAGAGATGTGTAAAAGGGCTGTGGTGTTTGTTCTGGAAAGAACTATTCCTATTTGCACTGGAACGACCTGGAACATGGGTCCTCAGAGTCCCAGTAGGCCTGGGAGACAAGTGTGACACCCTGTGGGCCATGAAATTCCCTATAGAGAACCATCATCAGGCAGGGTGCCAGAAGCTGGTCCCCACAGAAATTGTGCCAGAAGCCCCTGGGTTCCTAGCAGGTTCAGGTGCCTGAGACATGGCCACTGACGTCTGGTAGGAAAAGTAGGAGAAGCGATTGAAATGGTGGAGGTAGGAATAGGAGGCCTAGCAGAGAGCCTGGCATTTCCTCTGCTGTGTATTGAAGCATGTCACTTTCCATGAGCTTTTGAAATGGCAGAGTGGTGGCACTAGTGTACAAGTGTAACTTCTTGTGTCCAAGCACTGTTTTCCAGAATGTTGTGGAACAGCATTAGGAAGCTGCATGTCAAAGACTGCCAGTTGCAGGTCATGAGGCAGAAGGCGAGTGGCTGGGAGAGTGTGTCCCATGGACACAGTTGCCACAGGTAAGAGGATACACAGTGGTCTGTGTTTCC
>NW_024465991.1:0-4805 GCF_017591425.1 Ochotona curzoniae | reverse complement strand
ATGACTTTGCTGAGGCCCAGGCACTCATCCAGCTGTTGCTCACTGGTCAGAGACTCAATCCTGCCCCATTCTCTCACCCTTTTTGTTAGTAATTAATGTACTTAAAAAGTTCTTACGTCATTACATATAGCTAACTCCCACAGCCTAGATCTTTTACCATGAGCCAAAAACACCAGATGCAACCAGGCACTTTAGGAGGTTTATTCCAAGGGGCAGGAACAGGATTCAGGTGGTGGGAGGGCAATCAAAGGGGAAAAGGATGGGGGAAGGCTGGAAGGAGGAGAGAGAAGAGCCACAGAAGGTGTGGGGGTGGGCATGGGGATTGGGAGGGATGGAGGACAGGCCCCCAGAGGATTGAGCCTGAGACTGTCACAGAGATTGCCTAAGGATGATTGGTAAGTGGGCAGGTTTGGGGGAGGGGCTGGGAGATTGGGGGTGGGATTCTCAGGGGATGGTGGACCTGAGAGAATTTCGAGAGCTGTAAGGAGGAAATGGCATCGGGTCCAGGGTGGCATGTTCCTTATACTTTCCTCCACCAGCGTTGAGAGGTAACTAATTTGGCCCCTCCTGGTCCTTCTCCCCTCAAGTTCTTCTTATCCCTTCCTCCTCTCTGCTCTCTTCCTCTTCTACCTCTTCCCCTCCTCTTCCTCTTCTTCCAGATTTTCTTCTTGAAAGGGATAGGTCTTATAATCCTCCTCTTCCTCCATTTTTTCTTCTCCAAGGGGGTATGTTTTATAATTCTTACATTTGCTGCTGGCCAAAATGTAAAATTTGCTAACCACCAGGGAAAGAATAACTCAGCCAAATATATGAAAAGAATTTAGATGGCCTTTATTTCAGGGACCCACGGCCACGGGCTTCCCTTCCCCATGCAGCAGAGAGACAGATGGGAAGGAATGAGCTGCAGAGGAAGAAGAGCGCGGAAGAGACAGGAAGGAACTTTTTAAGCTCTCTTTGACAAGGAAGCTGAAACGGAGGTCACCTCGGCCCTTATTGATGGGGGTATGGGTTTATGTCCCTCATTGGTGCAGCGGTGGCTTCACAACCTGAGGGGCCCACCAGAATTCCGCCATTTCTTGAAGGTTTGGTTGGAGGTAAACTCCGCCCTTCTCTGGCCACCATGGTAGCCATCATTCTGGCCTCTTGGTAATAAGAAAGAGGGCGACAAAGTCAATCTTGCAACTCCCTGCTGAAGCGAGTTGTTGTCCCTAAGTGAGGTCCTGAAGAAGCTCCATGGGCATCAGAGTGTTGGGGTGGAGCAGCATCTGATTGAATACATTCCATGAGGCTTTATGGATTTTCTTCTGAATGAACCTTAGAAAACAAGGGGCAATAGTCAATAAGAGAACTACAATAACTAGTAGAATGGATATTGGAATAATCCATGACATGAGTGCAGATCCCCCATTATCGAGACTGGAGTTGCTGCCTGAATGTGCAAATTATTTAGTCTGTTTAATTAATGTGAGGTAGAGAATTATTAGTAGGGTCAGAGTCAGGGGAGGCATTTTGTTGTTGAAAGTTGAGTATGGTTGGCCCTGTCTGTTGGACCTTCCACTAAGATGAGGTAGAGGTTTGGAAAGGTTTGAAATGGGAGAGGTGGTACCTGGAACTCTGGCCAAGAAGTTTGGCCACAGTGGGTATGGTAAATATCACTGTGTGAGGTCCGGTCCACCACGGCTGAAGTGAGTCTGGTGAAGAGTCTTGAGTAGAACTGAGTTTCCTGGTTGGAGAGGTATGGCGTCCAGGCCCACCGACGAGTTCAGATCCAGACATGAGACGGTCCCCATGTTCTTAGAGAAGCTTGCGAATGAGAGTCAGATAAGGTAAATAGTTAGCCAAGGTGGGGGAGATTTTGTAGCGAGCTGGTGGGTAACCGGGAAGGTTCTGCCATACATCAGCTCAAATGGGCTTAGTCTCAGGGACTGGTGGGGGTGGGGGGCTGGCCCTGATGTGGATTAGGGCCCAGGGCAGTAAATCAGCCCAGAAGGAGCTGAGCTCCAAGGTTTCAGGTATGTAAGGCCTCTGAGACCTGTTGGGTGACTTGTGAAATGAAGGCCAGCCCATTGTCAGACTGAATGGACAGAAGCAAGCCAAACCTGGGAGCAATGGTTTAAGTAGGGTCTCTGCCACCACTGCTGATGTCTCCTTGGCTACTGGGAACACTTCTATCCCAACAGACTGGTGACCTCTAAGAGTTGGTAAGTGGGTGCTTTTGGTTTAAGTGCTCCTTGTGAGAAGACAACGGAGCAAGTTGGGCATGAAACACGGATCTGTCTGAGAAGTCCACACATATTAGGACACAAGAATAATGGAGTAAGTAACCAGAATAATGAGTCAGGTCCCACAGGCAGAGAATTATGGGTATTAGTGAGAAGGGGCAAGGCATCATGAGAAGATAGTGCCATCTTGTTGCCCATAAAGATCCAGCCCTCTGAATCCTGGCCCCCTGAAATGAGTAGGTCCTGTCATTCCTATTGAGAGTAAGTAGGCTTAAAGGAGGTAGAATGGAACATTATGGGGGCAGTTGCTATTTGAGTTGCCAAACATCTTGCAGTTTGGTCAGCCTTGTTGTTGCCTTGTGTCACCAGGTCCATGGAAGACTGGTATCTCTGGCAGTGAATAATCGCCACCTGTGTAGAGAGAGAGAGAACTTCGAGAGATCTGTTACTTGAGAGTTGGGAGAAGGGCGGCTGGATTGAGTGGTAGTGATTGGGCCAGAGTTATGTCCGGGTTTTCGATGAAAAGTAGTTGTCTGCTTAGCAGCAAGTGTTAGGGCCCCACATTGAGCTGCTGTCCACAGTGTGAGGTCAGGTGACTGTGGAGGCCAGTAGGAGTCGAGGAAATTTCTCCCATTTGAATCTTCAAGCCGAGTTCTCAGTTTGCTGGAGGGAAGAATGGGAGGTTCCTAGACCTGGAAAAGAAACTGGTTAATGGTTTGGATATAGCAAAATGTTGCATTTGACACAAGAATGGAGGGAGGGGTTACTTATCAAAAGTCTTTTTGAAAGGATGGCAGGAGTTCTCCCTGAAGCCCATTGGAATATAAGTCTCTGAGGGTTGATCTTGAGGAGCTTCTCCGGGTGCCTCTGTGGTGGCAGATAGATCATCGTGGCAGGTGTTGACCTTCCATGCAGACTCTGCATTCCCAATGTTTATGGATGGAGTGTCTGTGTGGCTTTGGCAGGGAACTGGGGTCACTTCTACTCAGCCTCAATATCCCAGCCTTTTACTATATGATATTAGTGAGGAGATTTGTGCTGGAACATATGCTAAAGATAAGACTATATAGTAAGGCCTTAAGAAATAAACAAGATATAAAAAGAAGCAACAAAATAACATGTATGGTTGTGGGAAAGAGAAATGTTTCTGATTGTATTCTAGTGGAGATAGACTAGCCTGCTGTTAGTCCTGTGCTCTTTCCCTCCCTGTGCTCATGGGGACTCTGGCTGCTAGCAGGAGCTAGGGTGATTGTTTTGGTCTTTCTGAGCTGAGCAGGAGCAAAGTAAGGGTCTACAGTAAGGCCAGGACTCCAGTTGACAGTGGCCTTCAAGGCTACAGTGCCAGCTAGCCAAAACTGTTTCTGATGTCTTATACACACATGCACTAGAGTTTTAAGTCTGGATGTACCCAGGAAAGTTCTGAAGTTAGGTGCACGTGAGGCCCAGGACCATCTATCTCTTCATGTGAGGTGCTAGAAGAGACATATAAAGGAAGTGTGAAAATTTGGGGAGACATCCCGTTGTCTCCCATTTCCTGGCTGAACAGAGAGGAGAGCTGGCCTGAAAATGAGGCTGGAACAGAACAGATGGTGTCTCTGGATGGAATATATAGTTTTACCTGTGATGCTGTTGACCAAAGACTGTCCCTCCATAGCGATTGATGCTTCAGGAGCTGGGCAGAGTGAGAGGTTTTTTAGCTTGTGGCCCACCATGGTTCTGACCCAGGGATTCTTTGACCCCCATTTGACAGTTCCATTTCTAGTGGCCTGGCTCTTGGAAGAGCTGACAAGATGCTTTGAAAGTCACTTCTATGATTGGCAATTGGTTGCCCAATCCTCTAGTTTCTCACATTACAAGCAGGTGCGACTCGAGGGTGGACTGGCCTTGCTAAGTCTCCCTGAGAACAGGTCACTGCAACAAAGCCGCATTAAGGGGCGTCCTAATGCCTAGCTCACTACTCTTCCTCTGGGCCCTGGTGAAGGTAGGCCATAGAGGTAGCCTTGGGATGTCATCAGCCAAGGGGATGCTCAGTTCTATCCCTAAATTCCTTAATAGACTGAGCTAGAAATCTGTGGTCACTGGCACATTGTGACAGTTCTATGGTGATGCCCATGAGGTGATAAACAGCTAATAAGTTCCAGTGTGACCAGTGCAAGCTGGCATGTCTCACCATGTGCAGCAGGTCGGAAAACAAAGGCCTGGCACACGCGTGACTTAGCAGACCTGAACAAAAACGATTGGGGCTTAATTGTAACAAGAGGGGGCCAGACTCAGATGGGAATTCACCTCCTGCAGTGGCAGGAAGCAGTCTCCAGTAGTAGTTGAGGTTTGGAGGGAGGGAAGCCACAACTCCGAGGGTGGTGGGCAACTTAACCACCTCTCCTTCTGGCTGGCTCACCAAATGTTAGATTCATCACCAGCCAAAATGTTAGATTCACCAACTACCAGGGAAAGAATAACTCAGCCAAAAATATGAAAATGATATGAATTCATTTTATTCAAGGAGAATTGAGGCTTTTGGGGATGAATATTTTCATTCTTTTAGGACCTGTCAAAATAGTCCTCCTCCTCCTCCTCTTTCTC
>NW_024465990.1:0-1708 GCF_017591425.1 Ochotona curzoniae | reverse complement strand
ACTACTTCCTTCTGTTTGTTGCTTATATTATGATCCCATGACATTGCCAAAGGATATGGTAATCATTTTTTTTCTGTATTATCTAATGTTATATGCCAAAATAGAAGTTCCCATACCTCTTAGGAATTATCTCCACAAAATTGATATTGCATAAAAATGAAATTCCAAATGATGTTCTAGAAAACCCCAAAACCTCTTACGTTTCACATTGAAGATACACACAGATTCCAGAAGTGTTGGCTTTCAACAAGATAAAGAGAAGGTAAAGAGGTGCAACATTCCTTTGCTCATATTCTCATCTGGAATATGCCACATTGTCTTCCTGTCTTTATGGTTGTTGATCTGTCATCCTTGTTTCACAGGTGTTCCCTTTTCTTACAGTAATCTCCATTCCACTCTACTCCTTCAGTCCTCACTTGCTTGCATTGCTTGTTCAAACCAAGTGTTTCCTGTCCCCTGGAGGCATTGATGGTTTTCTGTGTTCTTTTATTCTTTCTTTCTTTTTCTTTTTTTATCTTTTCTTATCTTTTTTTTTTGACCATCAAGTTTTCTTTAAAGGTACCAAACCATTAACAACAAAAGCTGCGTGAAAGTTCTGTTTGTCAGCTATTCTTAGGAAAGATCAATTATTCTTGTTGTTTGATTACTTGCATTAAAGATTTATTTATTTTTCTCAGAAAGTCAGATTTACAGACAGAAGACAAGACAATGAGAAAGATTTTTCATCTGTTGCTACACTCAACAAGTCTAATCCTTCTCTTGGAAGGGTCAGGATTCAGTAAGGGCCCCAGTTCAAATCCCAGATGTTCTAATTCCCATCCAGCTCCCTCCTTGTGGCCAGAGAATGCAGTGGAGGAGGGGCCAATCCTCAACCCTGAATCCACATGGAAACACAGAAGAGGTTCCTCGCTCCTGACTTTAGATTGCTCAGCAGTAACCAAAGCACCCAACAACAGTGGAAGAGGGTACCTTTATCCTCACATCCTCACTATCAAGTGTTGTTAGTCAATTTCCAACTGTGGGCCAATCTCACTGGACTTAGGTGTGATCTCAGTGTGGTTTTCATTTGCATTTCTCTAGTATCTACACACTCAGCATTTATTCCTGTGTCTATTAGCCATTTGTAGTTGTTAATTTGGGGGGGAAATGCTTTTTTATCTGGCATCATGGCTTACTGGTTAAATCCTCACCAAGCATATGCAAAATCAGTGTGATCTAAGCACAGTAATTGAGGCAATTGAGTCAATCTTAAAAAATCAAACAAGTGTGACTTTGTGACAATTACATAATACATACCCAATTATAGTGGAGAAATCTTTCAATATCACCATTATTCTTATGTAGGTATAGAACAATGCTTTGGGTCATCCAATTCCCTTCATTGTAATTATGGGTTTCTCAAGCCAGCCATTGTTACTGCCTGGAAGAATGATTAAACAGGTAGAAACTTCAGATACAACTAGCAGCCACTGTGTTCAGACCATTAGTGATCCCAGGATTAAGGCTGACTTTCAGCTTCCTCTGAGTTGCTCGTATGACTCATCTCTTCTCTCCTGAATATTGCTCACAGGTGGGGCCCTGGCACGATAGACTAGTGGCTAAAGTCTTCGCCTTGCACGCACAGGGATCCCAGTTCGAATCACGGATTACCCATTTTGGATCCTTCAAAATCTGGGACTGGTGGGGATGCCTGACTGGATGGAAATGA
>NW_024465989.1:0-13626 GCF_017591425.1 Ochotona curzoniae | reverse complement strand
TTTTTTTTTTTTTTTTTTTTTTTTTTATTGTTGCTTACATTGTATTATGTAGTACAGTTTTATAGGCGCTGGGGATTCCCCCCACCCCTCCCATAACCCTCCCCCCATGGTGGATTCCTCCACCTTGTTGCATAACCATAGTTCAAGTTCAGTTGAGATTCATTGCTTGCAAACACATGCCTAGCATAAAGTTCAGCGTCTTATTGTCCAGATAAGTTCAGTGGCCTCTTGGGGAGACCTTCTATGGTCTGAAGATAGGTCTAACAGGGTAGAGATCCGGTCAGTTAAAAGCCCCAACAAGGCCTCAGTGTCAATATACAACATTATGGAATTAATTGACATAGTAATGGGTAGACAATATGTTAAAAATAATGCAAGTTCCATTCTTCGAAACATCTGGGTTGAGACAGTATCAATGACAGGTTCAGAAAATAACCAACAACCAAACAAAAAATTACAGGTTAAATCAAGGCAAACATGTGGTATCTAATCTTTTGGGATTCACTCATTTCCCTTAGCATTATAGTTTCCAGTTGTGCCCATTTAGCCACAAAGAACTGCATTTTGTTTTTTTTAATAGCTGAGTAGTATTCCATGGAGTAGATGAACCAAAGCTTTCTTATCCAATCTTCTGCTGATGGGCATTTCGGTTGCTTCCATGTTTTTGCAATTACTGATTGTGCTGCAATGAACATAGGGATGCATGTTGGTTTGTCGTAAAACAGGTGTTTTGGATATATTCCTAGGAGTGCTATTGCTGGGTCATATGGTATGCAGATTTTGAGTTGTTTGAGTGTTCTCCAGACTGATTTCCATAAAGGCTGTACCAATTTGCAGCTCCACCAGCAGTGGAGTAGGGTTCCCTTTTCCCCGCATCCTCGCCAGCAAGCGTCGTTGGTGTTCTTGTTTATGTGGGCCAATCTTACTGGTGTTAGGTGGTACCTCATCGATGTTTTAATTTGGATTTCCCTTATTGCTAGGGAGCTGGAACATTTTTTCATATGTTTGTTTGCCATTTGGACTTGTTCCTTTGTGAAATGTTTGCCCATTTCCCGTGCCCATTTCTTGAGTGGTTTGTTTGTTTTGGTTTTTTGGTTGTTTTGAAGTTCTTTGTATATCCTGGAAATTAGCCCCCTATCGCCTATATCGTGTGCAAAGATCTTCTCCCAATCTGTGGGTTGCTTTTTTACTTTGTTGATTGTTTCCCTTGCTGTACAGAAGCTTCTTAGTTTGATGAGGTCCCATTTGTTTATTCTGTTCTCAACTGCTATTGCTTTTGGTGTCCTTCTTAGAAAGTCGGAACCTACTCCTAGGTCTTGCAGGGTATTTCCTACATTTTCCTGCAAGAGTTTGAAGGTTTCTGGATGTAGGTTTAGGTCTTTTATCCATGTAGATTGGATCTTAGTGTATGGTGATAGATGTGGGTCTATCTTTTTGTTTCTACAGGCTATCAGCCAGTTGTCCCAACAACATTTACTAAAGAGGCCTTCCCACTTGCTTGAGTTGTCATTGGTCTTTTTGTCAAAGATTAATTGGCTGTATTTGTGTGGGTTCCCTTTTGGTGCTTCTATTCTATTCCATTGATCTTCCTTTCTGTCTTTGTGCCAGTACCAGGCTGTTTTGATAACCACTGCTCTATAGTATGTCCAGAGGTCCGGGATTGTGATTCCCCCTGCTAACTTCTTATTTTTCAGGATGGTTCTAGCTATTCGTGGTTTTTTGTGTTTCCAGATGAACTCTTGAATCATTGTATCCAGTTCCGTGAAGAATGTTTTGGGCAATTTGATTGGAATTGCGTTGAAAATGTATATTGCTTGTGGTAGTATAGACATTTTAATGATATTGATTTTGCCTATCCAGGAGCACGGGATGTTATTCCATCTTTTGAGGTTTTGTTCAATTTCCTTTTTAAATAGTTTGTAGTTTTCTTCGAATAGGTCTCCTACGCTTTTGGTTAAATTTATTCCCAAATACTTCATACTTCTCTCTGCTATTTTGAATGGTATCCTGTTGGTTAGATCTTCTTCCATCTTGGTGTTATTTGCGTACACTATGGCTGTTGATTTTCGTTCGTTAATTTTGTACCCTGCCACTCTGCCAAACTCTCGTATAAGTTCTAGCAGTTTCTGTATTGAGTCTCCTGGTTTTTCTATGTACAGGATTATGTCATCTGCATATAGTGAAAGCTTGACTTCTTCGTTTCCTATACGTATGCCTTTGATTTCTTTTTCTTGTCTTATGGCCTCTGCAAGTACCTCTAGGACTATGTTGAATAGCAGTGGTGATAGCGGGCACCCTTGTCTTGTTCCAGATCGCAGTGGGAAGGGTTCTAGCTTTTCTCCATTCAGTATGATACTGGCATTGGGTTTTTCATAAATTGCTTTGATTATGTTGTGGATTTTCCCATCTATGCCTACTTTGGCTAGAGTTTTTAGCATGAAGAGGTGTTGGATTTTGTCGAAAGCTTTTTCTGCATCTATTGAAACTATTATGTGGTTCTTGTTTTGCAGTTTTTGGATGTGGTTTATAACATTTATGGATTTCCGAATGTTGAACCATCCCTGCATTCCAGGGATGAATCCTACTTGATCCGGATGAATGATCTGTCTGATGATTTTTTGAATTCTATTGGCTAGGATTTTGTTGAGAATTTTAGCATCAATGTTCATCAGAGAAATAGGTCTGTAGTTTTCCTTCTCTGATGGTTCTCTGTCCGGTTTTGGGATTAAGGTGATGTTAGCTTCATAGAATGAGTTTGGGAGGGTTGCTTCCTCCTCTATTGTTTTGAAGAGCTTGTAGAGGATTGGGGTTAGTTCTGTTCGGAATGTTTTGTAGAATTCTGTAGTGAAGCCGTCTGGGCCTGGGCTTTTTTTCGTTGGGAGATCTTTGATGACTGTTTCAATCTCTGCCTCGGTTATGGGTTTATTTAATTCTGCAGTTGCCTCCGGACTGAGTTTTGGTAAGTGGTGGGAGTCCAAGAACTTTTCTATTTCTTGGTGGTCCTCAAATTTGTGGGAGTACAGTTCTTTGTAGTAATTTCTAATTATTTTCTTAATGATTGCAGTGTCTGTTGTTATGTTGCCTTTTTCATCTTTAATGCTATTGATTCTCACTTTCTCTTGTTTTTTTTTGGTCAATCGGGCCAGTGGAGTGTCTATTTTGTTTATTTTCTCAAAAAACCAACTTTTTGATTTGTTGATTTTATGTATAGTTTTTTTGATTTCTATTTGGTTTATCTCCTCCCTTGTTTTGATGATTTCTTGTTTCCTATTGTGTGTGGGACTCTTCTGCTGCTGTTTTTCCAGATCCTGGAGGTGTGAGGTTAGTTCCTGTATTTGGCGTCTTTCTTGGGCCTTGACATGGGCTCCGATTGCGATGAATCTACCTCGTAGCACTGCTTTGGCGGTGTCCCACAAGTTTTGGAATGTTGTGTCAGAGTTTTCATTGGTTTCCATAAATTTTTTGATCTCATCTTTAATTTCTTCTCTGACCCATTGTTCGTTTAATAGCATGTTGTTCAATTTCCAAGAGTGCCTATACTTCCTGGGGAGTTTTGAGTTGTTGATTTCCAGTTTCATCCCATGGTGGTCTGAGAGGGTACATGGTATGATACTAATGTTTTGGAAGTTGTTTAGATTCGCTTTATGTCCTATCATGTGGTCGATTCTGGAGAAGGTGCCATGCACCGCTGAGAAGAAGGTATAGTCTGTGGACTTAGGATAAAAAGTTCTATATATGTCTACTAAGTCCAGTTGTTCTATTGTTTGTGTGAGCTCTGTTGTTTCTTTGTTGAGTTTTTGTTTCGTAGACCGGTCCATTGTTGTTAGAGGTGTGTTGAGATCGCCTACAAGAATTGTGCGGGTGTCTATGTCTTCCCTTAAGTCTGTAAGTAATTGCTTTACGTAAGTAGGTGCATTAAGATTCGGTGCATAAACATTAATGATGGTGATTGCTTCTTGATGGATCATTCCTTTCACCAGTATAAAATGGCCTTCCCTGTCTCTTTTGATGTTGGTTAGAATGAAATCTATCTCGTCTGAAATTAGGATAGCTACCCCAGCTTTTTTTTCTCGTCTATTGGCGTGAAATATCTTTTTCCATCCCTTCACTTTCAGTTTCTTTGCATCCTTTCTGGTTAGATGCGTTTCTTGTAGGCAACAGATGGTTGGGTCTTGTTTGATGATCCATTCTATTAATCTCTGTCTTTTGATTGGTGAATTTAGACCATTTGTGTTGAGAGTTAAAATTGAGAGGTTGCAATTTTGCCCTGCCATGTGATTGTGTTGTGTGTGTGTTGTTGCCTATGTAATTGTCTTGTTGGTGCGGCCTTTAGTTTGGAGACCTTCTTATTTGCCAACTTTGTTTGTGATTTGCCTCCTTTTTGTCCGGGACTAGCGCATTTCTAAGGAGACTTTGCAGAGCTGGTTTTGTGTAGACATATTCTTCTAGTTTTTCTTTGCTATTGAAGTATCTGATTTCGTTCTCATATACAAATGAGATCTTTGCTGGGTAGATTATTTTTGGTTGACAGTTGTTTTGTTTCAGGACTTGGAAGATCTTTGTCCATTCTCTCCTTGCTTGTAGTGTCTCTTCGGAGAAGTCAGCAGTGATTCTGATGGGTTTTCCCCTGTATGTGATCTTTTCTCTACTTCGTACTTGTCTCAGGATTCCTTCTTTGTCTTCATTGGAGTAGAACTTGAGCACCGTGTGTCTGGGTGAAGATCTCTTTGGATCATGTCTGTTGGGAGTTCTCTGTCCATCCTGTATGCGGGGTGGATTCGTGTTCCAAGTGTTTTGGAAGTTTTCCTGTATAATTTCATCGAGCACTGCTTGCATCCCAGATTCTCTTTCTACTCCCTCGGGGAGGCCGATGATCCGAATATTCAATTTTCTAAGGTAATCCTTCATCTCTTGCATCATTTTATTAGTTTTGCTGAGGTTTGTCTCCAGCTGTTTAATTCGCTGGGCACTTTCATTTTGTGTGTCTTCTGTTTCAGAGATCCTTTCCTCTGCCGCATTTATTCTGTTGATGAGGCTTTCAATCTTATTATCTTGGGCATCCAGTTTGGTTTTGATTTGTTGTATTTCGGTGATTATGCGGTTCTGGAAGTCTTCCAGCTTTGTGTCCACGTCTCTGAGAGATTTTAGCATTATTTTCATCAATTCCTTTGTTGGTAACACTTCCATGTCTTCATCTCGTATCGTCGATATTGATAATGGCTTTTGGCCCTTGTTTGGTGGGGTGCTGGCTCTTTCATCTGGAGCACAACTCTTTCTGGTGGTTTTTCCCATTGCGTTGGTGTATTCTGGTGAGGCAAATGGACCCGTGTGTTGAGGGGCTGTCAGGTGCTTTCCTGTAGAGATTGGAGCCTGTAGGCGTGGTGTTGCCGGGCGTGGTAATTTTCAAGGCACCGTTGGTGCGTTCTCAGGGCCCGGGGCTGTAGAGCACCACCTTGGGGGCCCAGTGGATTCCAGGCACACTCTGGGCACCTCTTCTACAGGTGTGACACCCCAGGGCGTGGCGGGATGGAGGCGCTCTCTGGGTGTGCTCCCTTCACGGGAATCCGCAGTGCGTAGAAGGTTTTATGTGCTTTCTCCCTGCGTTCTCCGTGTCAGGGACTGCAGGGTTTTTCAGAGCCCACCTGGTGCGTCTCCCACACACGGGACTGTGGGTGAGGCACTTTGCAGGCGTGGCTCTTGTGCAGTGAATCCACCACTCGTGGTGTGTGGGTGTTCAGAGCCCCTGCTCCCGTGTGGCTCCCCCACTCAGGCCCTTAGCGGAGGAGTGGCCCAGGCGCCCTGTTATAATGACTTCACGGCGGCAGGTTCGCACCGTGTCAGTTTGTTGCAGGAGTTCCCCTGACACCTGACACCTGCGCTACGGAGGTGCTGCTGCTGCAGGCGGGGCGCCCAGCCCGCTCGGTGCGGCGATCAGAGTCCTGGTGGTTTCAAGCACTCACCAGGCAGGATGTGGGGGACTCCAGACCCTCGCCAGCTACCTCTGCGCACCGAGCCGCACTGGTCCCCTCAGCGCAGGGACATCCGATGCGCCTTCCCGGGGCCCCCTCAGCCACCAACACAACACCACTGTGCGTAGTTCCACACAGACCCAACAGTTTCGGCCGTCTGCTCCGCGTTCTGAGGCTGGAGCCTCAGCGGGGGGCGAGAAATGCGGAGGCTGCCACGTCAACCCCCAGCTCACCAAAAGTCCGGCCGCTGCAGTCTGCCTCCACCGCTGCCGAAGGCCTCCCGCCGGTGACGATCCCCCTGATCTCCCCGCCTCCGAGCTGGCCGCGTCTCCCGTCAGGCCGTTTTCAAAAGTGACTCAGCAGGTCTGGAGTGGGATGTCGGTTTCTCTGCCTTTGCCCTGCTCCGTTCTCGTTGTTCTTCCGAGTTGTGTGGATCTTTTTGGCTCCACACTGTCCCAGGGAGCTTCACGGACCTCTCCCTGCGGTTCCCTGCTGTTCCTCTTTGCTGCTTCTGTAGCTTTCTATCCCTTTCTCACTAGACTCTCCCTCACAGCCCTCCTCCTACGTCGGCCATCTTCGCTCTCTCTCGGGTACAGGGTTTTAAGGACTTGGGTCATTCTCTGCTATATTCCTGGGTCATAAATGGGGAGATGGATGGGAAGTAGAACAGCCAGTCATGAGGTGGTGTCCATACACGATACTGGTACTAGAAGGAGAAAGATTAGCTAATTAAGCTATTGTGTCTGCCCCCAAATTTACTTATTAAATGGAAGAGTGAATCAATTTTGCAGTCACAGAAAGGTAAGTTGTATCTGGCTCATTCTTCTTTAGTGAGGGAGAGAAGTAGTCTAAGAAGAAGGGAATAATATTTATGAACCAAACATTCAAAGAATTGTAGAAAATTCATGCTATGAAACTCATACATATTTTGTGTGACTTAGGAGGCAGAAATAGCTGAAAAGCCACATAGAAACAAGCATCGGAATTGGAACTAGCTCAATATTTTGAATCGGTGGTGTTAAAGGAAATCAGCTGCCTAATGGAGATCTTTTTTCACCTCTTGCTCTTGTGAAAGATCGAGTCTTTTCCATTTCATTATGAATCTGTGTGCTTCACTTCTCACCTTTTCTGGATTTGAGAATCAAAGTCCATTTCTGTCAGATTTCTTCCCTGGAGTTCTCATTCCCACTCACTACCGCCTCTACACACGTATCTCTCCAAGTCTGTATTTCAGGTCACATGATCCTCAGGCCTGTCGCCATCTAGGTACACAGTTTTTATTTTTTCTTTACTTTGATTATGTAAATGCATATTTTCTGAGGATCAAAATAATATATATGTGGTCTTTTTAATAAAAAATAAAGCATAAAAGCTAATGAATAGGACTTTTGAATTTTTCTTTTTAGCAGACATATTTTTATATCTTTATAACATATTGAGATATTTTTTAAGAGTAAGGTGTGTCAGAGCAATTTTCTGGCTTCCTTTTTTTATTTCCTAAATAAAAATACCAAGTGTGACATGGACATCATTTTAATGTTGAGACTTCAAGATCAAATTCAACAGATTTATTTTCTCCTCAAGTTTGACTCTATAAATAGTTTATACTAACATTGAGAAACTCACGTCATTGTAATATGGTTTTCACAGGCAGATTTAAGACAGAGGTTATTGCAAATGAAAAAAAAACTTAATCTAAAAGTATGAAAGGATACATTCTGGATATGTTCTTTTTATGAAGAATATATCCAGAAGCATGTTTGTAATAAAGCATATCTGGCTGCATTTATATAGCTTAGAATTTCTTTATATATGTTTCAGAAATCTTTAACTTTTCTAATTTATAACTTAGCCTTTCTGATTTTATATCAGGTTTCATGAGTTATTTTTTCTGATTTACTCAAATCTGAGATTTGAAACGAAGTTGAAATATATGTGATATGTTTCATATCCTTCCATCTATCTGTCATAAAAAGCTGAGAGATATATGAGCTACAGTGCAGGGGCTCTACTTCTGGAAGTGATAAAGTCCTTCTGGACGGCCCTTGCTCGTTTACAAGGTTCCTGTCCCCACGGCAGCTATCAATCCCCATTACATAGGTCATAGCAGTGGCAAAAACAGGATCCGACTGTGTCGTTCTTAACCCTAGAAATCCATTTCCTCTTCCACAGCCAATGAAGGCATATCATCTCCATTACTATTTTATTTCATAAGCATTGCAGGTCTTTGGTTTATTTTTATCTAATTGCATGATTTCTGACTACTTTTTTGTAATTTCATGGACAATTGCATGTTCTGTTTCTCTAGGTTTTTTTTGACCCTGACATTACTCCGTGAGGTATTTGCTTTACACGTTTGTAAAATGAGTGAGTTTTGCCGTGCAGTTTAACCATAGAAACCAACAGAAATTTACAAAACATGTCTGTGATTTAACTGAACATCTGATGTATTTTAATCATCAAGGATTTTTTTTTTCAAGAGTATTGTATTTGAAAACAACAAAAAAAATTCTTTTCAAACTTTGTTGTGTAGTTACTGTCAAATCTGCTGAACACATTGATGGTTTCTGACATCAGGCCTGGTTAAGCTCTGAGATGAGGATTTCTTCAGTGTCGCTTTTTGGAACCTTAGACTTTCTCTCTGTTGCTATATTTAGATGTAGAGTATGTCTGATTTTCTGCTTCTATGCCTCCCTGTCCTTCCAGTGCACATTGTAACCCAGCTAGAGTGACAGGGCAAAGTGTGGAGAACGAACGTATTCTGTCCTGAGCAAGCTGAATTGGAGCTGCACGAGGACCTTCCTGCTGGGTCCCTCTTATCCTGTTGTTCACCCATGCATTCCTGACATGGAAACAGAAGTCAGTGGTTACAAAAACATAAACTCAAAATGTTGTATTAACTTTGCAAGAGTTGAAATGGTCAGGATGTTGGTGATGCAACTTGACTGATCAGAGGGTAATAGCTGTCAATTAAAATTTCAGTAAATTCAGTCAGGTTTTGGGGGGGAATTCAATTTAACTCAATTTGATACATACCCATTGAGTGCTTGTATAGTCAAATATTTTGTTTGGGTCTGGGTAGACACATGTGGATACAACACAGTTGTTGTTTCCGATCTAACAATAAGAGTAAGTAAGCAGAATAAATTGAAATGAAGCTCATGAATAGACTAACAGAATTCTGCACACAGTGTTGAGGTAATCAGGGTAAGAAACAAATTGTTTTGGGGGATGGCCTTTGGTACAAGGTTTTCAACAAGCATTTCCTGGAAGCAAAAATGCAAATGCAGGATTTGGGACTCAATATACCAGAAGAATGCAGAGTTTCAGGGTAGAGTCAATTGGAGAACATTGGGTGCTTTCCCCTGTCATCGGGTCCTGAAAAGACTCCCAACCATGGAACAGTTGCTGTTGTATTAAATGCACGTATTTACTTTTGCTGTTTAAAAGTAAAATGGCTATTTCCATGCACTTATACCTGAAAAAGCACATATAAACCACAAGACAATCAGCTCTGACCTAGAATTCTGATGGTCACATTGTGAAAGTCATCCTTTGGATTCTTGAAAAGAGGTATGGTTTTTTAAGCCATCATTTAGAGTACAAGAAAACAGATGAGAAATAGTGAAAAGTAAAAATGAAGATAAATCAGTAGACCTGAGATAAATTCCTCATTAGGGCACCAAGGTTATTATTATTTTCCAAAATACAGTTTTGTAGGTATAGAAATTAATTCTCCCCTTTTCCTTCCCCCCTGATCCCTACCATGTCCTCCCACCATTGCCCCGACCCCATGTTATTAAACAACATTGTCCACCAGCAACAATTTCAAGTTCAACATTCTTTTACCCATGTGCACCATGGCATTGTAAGTACAAAGGCAGACAGTCTAGCACCATATATTGAGGTATGTTTAACTGTTCCAGTGGCAGTCCTCCCTTTATTCAGAAGTAAAAATGCATACTACATGGAACATATTCAGACAACTGAAAATCCACAAACCACATGACCCAGCAATTCCACTCCTGGAAATATATCCAAAAGAACTGATACACACATATGAGAAAGCTACCTGTACTTCTGTATTCATTACAGGACAATCAACAAATGCAAAAAGATGGAAGCAACCTAGATGCCCATTGTAGGAGGACTGGATAAAGAAACTGTGGTACATCTACTCTATGGAATAGAGTACTCAGTTATTTTTTTATTTTTTTTTAAGATCTATTTATTTATTGGAAAGTCAGATATACAGAGAGGAGGAGAGACAGAGAGGAAGATCTTCCGTCCGATGATTCACTCCCCAAGTGAGCACAACAGTCAATGCTATGCTGATCCGAAGCCAGGAGCCAGGAACTTCCTCCGGGCGTCCCACACGGGTCCCAAGTTTGGGCTGTCCTCGACTGCTTTCCCAGACCACAAGCAGGGAGCTGGATGGGAAGTGGAGCCGCTGGGATTAGAACTGGTGCCCATATGGGATCCTGGTGCGTTCAAGGCGAGGACTTTAGCTGCTAGGCCACGGTGCTGGGCTCGAGTACTCGGTTATTAAAAAGGGAATTTTACAATTTTCACAGAAGGATTCCAAATGAAGATCATTATGTGCTGTTAAGTGAGCCAAATCCTATGGGACAAATATCAAATATTTGGTCTAAAATAAGACAAAATGCAAAACAAATGAGGTAAAAGTAAATAAGCATACACTTGTAATCTCACAAATCAAACATATAATGGAGAACACAGTACCAGGAATCAAGGAAACCCGACAGAATGCATCTCTATCCCTGAATAAAAGTAGGTCCCCAGTGAAACTTCTAAATATATGTAGACAACATAATGCTAGACTTTCTATAATTTCTTATACCAATGGTGTCATGAGCCATGTAAAGATCAGAATGCTGGAATTATGACTCCTTCTGTTGGACTATTTTGCTGTGCAACACAGGGGACAATGGGAAGGAGAGAAGGAGGTGGGAGGAGGAGGCCCTGTACTTGCAAAAGTGTAAATGGAAAAATAACAAGAACAACAAAAAATAAATGCATACTGTAAGATATCTTTACTTCTAGGTATGCTAGCCTCCATTTTACAGTTTATGCATGAGAATATTTGTGTGTGTTTTGTACAGAAAACGTGGTATTTGTCTTTTGGGGATTGGCTTATTTCACTATGCAGGTTGATCTCCACTTGGGACCAATTATTGCAAATGGTAGAATTTCATCCTTTTTATTGATAGAGTAGTGTCCATGGAGTAGAAATGCCGTGTTTCTTCATCCATTCCATCTGGGTTGTTTCCATGCCTTGGCTATTGTGAATTGTGTTACTTTAAAAATATAAGAGTGTAAGTCACTTTCTCATCTGTATATTTCATTTCTGTTGGATAAATTCCCAGGAATGGGATTGCTGGGTCATATAGTAGATCAATTTTCAGTTGTCTTTAGCACTGAATTTCATATTGGTTCCACTAGCCTACACTCCCACCAACAGTGAAGAAGGGGACTTTTGAACCCCCCCCATTGATGCCAGCAGGTACTGAGCACATTTCCAAATGTAGGCCAGTTTCACTGCAGTTAGGTGGAACTTCAAAGTAGTTTCATTTGCATTTCCCTAATAGCTAGGAGGCCCGAGTTTTTTTTTTTTTTTAACATATGTCTATTATCTATTTTAAGTTGCTGTTTTTAAAAAATGCTTATTCATTTCTTCTGCCCATTTCCTCACAGGGTTGTTTTGCTGTTGTTGAATTTCTAAAGTTTGTTGTAAATTTTGGATAGTAGTCTCCTATCAGTTGTGTAGTGTGCAAAGATTTTCTCCCATTCTGTTGGTTTCTTCCTCACTTTGTTAATCATTTCCTTCACTGTATAGATCACTTCTTTTGCTGTAGTATCTCTTTTTCTATAATCACATTTATTTATTTGGGTTTTGACTGCCTGTGCATTTGGTGACTCTTCTATGAAGCCTTTCCTATTCCTGTATCTTGGAGAGTGCTTCTTATGTTTCCCTCTAATGATTTGAAGGTTTCTGGGTGCAGATTTAGGCCTTTGATCCATTTAGAATTGATTTTTATGGAAGGTGGTGGTGGTGGTGGTCTTTATTCAGGCTGCTCTCCAATTGTCCCAACAGCATTTGTTGAAAAGATGAAACATTTTTCTTGAATTATTATCAATTTTCTTGCTGAGGATTAGATGGCTGTACATGTGTGGGCTCACTTCTGTGTTTCTAATTTGTTGTATTGATCTTGCATGTTTTGTACCAGTACCAGACTGTATTGATGACCACTGCCCTGTAGTATGTCTTCAGGTGTGGAAATTGTCATTGTTCCAGCTTTATTTTGATTTTTTAGGTTTTCACTATTCAGACTCTCCTGTGTTCCCAGGTGAATTTTTGTATCATTTCTGTTTCTGAGAATGTTGTTGGGCTTTAATTTGAATCACATTAAATTTGTATATTACTTTTGGTAATGTGGACATTTTGATGATGTTAATACCACCCATCCAGGAATCTGGCATTTTCCCCAACTTTTATTACAATCTTTAATTTATTTTTTTAAAAAATATTTAATAATAGAGGTTTTCCACATGTTTGGTTAGGTTTATTTCAAGGCATTGAAGATTCTTTTCTGCTATCCTAAGGGGGACTTTCTCAGCCCCAGGTTTGTTTGAGTATACTAGGATCATCAATTTACGCTCATTAATTTTGTACCCAACTATTTTGCCAATTTCTCTTATGAGTTCCAATAGTCCTTTTATTGAATCTTTTGCATAGAATCATGTAAGAACAGGGATAATTTTAATTCCTCATTTCCAATTTTAATTCCCTTAATTTCTCTTTCTTGCCTAATAACTCTAGTGAGGAATGGGAACATACTATTGGAATAGTATGTTGGATAGCAATGGTGAAAGTAGAGATCCTTGTCTGGTTCAAGATCTTAGTGGAAAAGTTTCCATTATTTTCCTGTTCAGTATGATGCTGATATTGCTTTTTTTTTAATTGCTTTGTTGGTGTTATAGACCATTTGTATGCCTGCCTTACTTATGGATTTTAGCATAGAATGGTGTTTGATTTTATCAAATGGCTTGTCTTCATTTATTGAGATGATCATGTTTTTCATTCTTCAATTTTTTGATGTGGTGTATCACATATATTGATTTGCATATGTTGAACCATCTGTGCCTGAAAGGGATGACTCACACTTGGCCTGGGTCATTCATCTATCTGATGTATTTTTGGATTCACCGGAAAGCATTTTATTGAGTATGTTTGTGTTTATGTTCATCAAGGATATCATCGTTATGCAATAAGAATACAGACACCAGGGTCTGAAGTTCTCTTTCACTGTTGTGTATTTGGTATCCACGTGATGTTGGTTTCAGAGAAAGAATTTGGAAAGATTGCCTTCTTTTCAATTGCTTTGAATAAATAGCTTGTGGAGAATTTCCATAAGTTCTTGAAATGTCTAATAGAATTCAGTAGTGAAACCATCCGGTACTGGAGCATGACTCAGTTTTGGTAAATTGTGTTTGTCTAGAAATCTGTCCATTTCTAAGAATTTTATTCAGTTGGCATGTAGCTTCTTTTTTTTTTTTAAAGATTTATTTTATTTTTATTGGAAAGACAGATATACAGAGAGGAGGAGACACAGAGAGGAAGATCTTCTGTCCAATG
>NW_024465988.1:0-27692 GCF_017591425.1 Ochotona curzoniae | reverse complement strand
GCAGAGTCTCCAGCTCTGGCCCAAGCCAGGCTAAGCACAGCTTTCTCTAAGCATCACAAATTGTGTCCATTTGCTCTCCTGGTACATGTGTGCAAGTTGTCCCTCTCCTATTGCACAAAAACTTGTATGCCTTTTCTTCAGCCCCATCCTGCCCACCACACACCCCTTGGCCATCTCTGGGAAGTCTGTTGGGGATGGGCTCTCATCTTCCTCTCTCCCTTCACTCGCTTCCTCCTCTTCTCTCCCCTCTCCTTTCTGCATGTAGCTTCCTGACTCTCTCCACTCTTCCCCTTCACTCCACTCAGTGTCCCAATGTGCGCCTGCGTGTGTGTTCGTGTACATCCCCATGTCTGTCTGGACCATGCGTATCTGTGCATTTTCCACTATGGTTTGAGCAGGGCCAGTACAGAGGGAGGGTCCCCTCCAATGAGCAGGATACATCCTCTGCCAAAGACTTCTGGAGAGGAAAGCAGTATTGTTGTCCAGCTGAAAAGGACTATTTCAAGGCCTCTCCCAAAAGAGGACACTGAGCCATATCTGAGTCCACAGAGTCAGGGAACAAGGGCTGGATGTTGGCAGTCCCTGTGTAGAAAGGAGACCGTGCGGTTGTGTCCTCACCCTTGGGGGGAGCATAGAGTAGCCAGAACTGGATATCGCTCAGTGAGTCTGTCTGCAAGATCTAACAAGGCAGCTCCAGGACCTACAGGCAGGGGGACAGAGGACAGACTAGGTCAGTGGCAGCAGATGGTATGTGCTTCAGCTGGGAGCAAAGGCCTACATGGGCTCCAGGGGCGCTGAAGGGCCTAACCCTCACAGGTGAGACCCCAGAGCCACAGGCTGGCTAGGCAAGTTCCTCCCAACAGGGCCTCAGCCTCCCCCCTGTGCATGGCATTTTGCACTCAACAGAGGGCTTTGCTGCATAGCAGTCCTTTAGGAAGATTCTCCACTTCTCCTTGGACGAGGAGGAATCTGCCCTTTGAGCAAAGATGCCCAGCAGGGTGACAGTAGGTCCTTCATCCCTGGAGCTGCTTGGGTTAGCTATCTCCCAGCATCTCTTTGGGGGAAGGTGGTCAGAGCTGGATAATCATCCCCACTCCCTGTCCTGACACTCCCGAGACACACACCGAGTCTCAAGTGACTGGGTTCTTGTGGAAATTTCAGGAACCCCTTGGGACTCCCTACCCTGGAGTGCCCAGAACCTGACAATGTCAGCCAAGAAGCAGGGACACCCCAGTAGGCAGCCTGGAGCTCAGGGTTGGCAGCTCCCACTGCCAACAGCTGGGTGTGGGGCTCCCTCCTGTTCACTGGGCGCCTGGCCGCATCCTTCTTATCCTCTGACGTCTTGGCCACTGCAAGCCTCAAATTCCCCTGCACTCCCCAGTCATGCAGCATCAGGAAAAGTTCCATCTCAGGTGGGTTACGGGGGCTCCCTAGGCCAGGCTTCTTAGGGCCATGAATGAAACTACTCCTAGAAAATATAGAGGAAGCAGTTCAGAACATTGTATTAGGCAAGAGATTTTTTTTAGATTTATTTATTTTTTATTGGAAAGGCAGATACACAGAGAGGAGGAGAGACAGAGAGGAAGATCTTCCATCTGATAGTTCACTCTCCAAGCAGCCACAGTGACTGGAGCTGAGCCAATCTGAAGCCAAGAGCCAGGAATTTCTTCCAGGTCTCCCACATGGGTAGAGGGGTACAGCTTTGGGCTGTCCTCTGTTGCTTTCCCAGGCCACAAGCAGGAAGCTGGATAGGAAGCTGGGCAGCCGAAATTAGAACTGGTGCCCATACGGGATCTTTGCACGTTCAAGGCAAGGACATTAACTGCTAGGCTATTGTGCCAGGCCTTAAGGTTTATTTATTTTTATTGAAAATTCCAATTTACAGAGAAAAGAAGAGACAGAGATCTTCCATCTGCTGGTTCATACCCCAAGTAGTCACAAATGGCAGGATCTGAGACAAGCCTAAGCCAGGATTTTCATCTCGGTCTCCCACATGGGTGCAGTGTCCCAAGTCTTTGGACTATCCTCCACTGCTTTCTCAGGCCTCAAGCAGGGAGCTGCATGGGAAGTGGGGCTGCTGGGATTAGAACCGGGACCCATATGTGATCCCTGGGTGTGCACAAGGTGAGGATACTTGGCACTAGGCTAACAAACCAGGCCCAACCCATATTTTTTTGTCTGTTTTGGTCCCTAGACTTAGTAGTAATTTTGAACTCAAACAGACTTTTAAATTACATGAGAAATCAAATGGAAAGGGACTCAATCCCAGTGTTGGCAGCAGTGTGAATGTACCTGCTTCTCCCCTCTGGGTAGAGAAATACACATTCTAAATGTACTTCAGAGGACACTTTCTCCAAACTCACAAGATTATTGTTATTCATTCACAAGAATAACACTTTTAAAGTTACATAACCTGAAAAGAGCTAATGTGTTCTTGGAGGGCTGTAATTTCAATCACACTGTATCTTTCTGTGATACTGAATTGTGATAAAAAAATAGCCTTATTCCTCTGGGACAGGATGAAAGAAACTATCATGACTAAGGAAAAACTTGCCCAGTTGTGGGTACTGAGTGACTTTAGTCCCTAGGGAGCTGGTCTTCAGTCACACTAGGGTTTTTGTGCCCATGACATGATTCTGGGCACAGAGGTGGCTCTTCTCTCATGTTGCAGGGGTTTGTGGCACCAGCAGCTATGGCCTCACTATGTGCTATGTTTAAGATCTTTCCCAGATCCTGCTGTGTGGACTTAACAATGGAGAATAGAGCACCAGGAACCCACATGCAAGCACTGGGGTAGTGAAGGGACTTGCCTTCCACTCTGAACATCTATAAGATCAAGTTTACAGATCTTACATTTGAATGAGATGATGTGTGATTTGCCTTTTGTGTGCTTGGATTATTTCACTCAATAATATAACCTTAATTCCAGACATGTTTTAGAAAATGACAACAGCTCTTCCTTAATGTGTTACTTCCTTAATGTGTTGCTTAATATGTTTTTTGGCTGTTGTGACTGGTGATGGGAAATGTATGAGTTGGGTGGTACCTCAGTGATGTTTTTATTTGGATTTCTGTTATTACCAGGGAGCTTGAGCATTGTTTCCTTATGCCTGTTAGCCATTTGGATTTGTTCCTTTGTAAAAGTGACTGGCCATTTCCTGTGCCCATTTCATGACTGTTTTTTTGTTTGTTTGTTTGTTTTGTTGTTTTGGTTGTTCTGGAGTTGCTTATATATTCTGGAGATTAACCCCTTATCTCCTGTGTAGTATGCAAAGATATTCTCCCATTCTGTTGTTTGGTTTTTTTTTACTTTGATGATTGTTTCCTTTGCTGTGCAGAAACTTCTGAATTTGATGTAGGCCCCTTCGTTTGTTTTGGTCTTTATTGCTGCAAGATTACCAAGCTCTTGCATAAGTTCTAACAGTGTCTTTATTGAGTCTCTTGGTTCTCCTATGTATAGAATCATACAAGAAACAAGTCAAAGTTCTTCAGAAATTGTAAACTACAGAGGTCACTCTTTTTTTATGGTATGGTATGGTATATAAAAGAGATGTATAAGTAACTCTAAAATACATGTTTCTTTTGCTGAAAGTATTCCCATGAATGATGCAGTTACATTGTATATTTGCCTGAGTGAGCCTAGGTAAGACAAATTCAGGAAAAAAAACTGTGATATTTTACTGTGTATAAAATTGTAGTTTATGGAATTTTCTAGTTGTGCAAGTCAAAACTAATTTAGTGGGTTGAAACTTCATAGTTTCAGTGCATTGGGATGCTGGGCACGGCAGCTATGTTTATGTCGCAGCCGTGATATTGGCCTCTGTGGCGTCTCTGTCTTCCCCTGGGCCTCTCCAAGGGCTGTGCTGCTGAACTCTGTCCTTTGGTTTCAGTTGTAAAGGTTTAACCTGTCTGTCAGCAATGAACTTGGCCCAGAGAGGACTTTTCTACTCTTTTAAGATACTATTTTCATTGCAAAGTCAGATACACAGAGAGGAGGAGAGACAGAGAGGAAAATCCCCAATCCTCCCAAGTGATTCACACCCCAAGTGGCCTCAGTGGTTGAAACTGAGCCAGTCCAAAGCCAGGAGCCGAGAGCTTCTTCATAGTACCCTGCTAGCTAGTTCTTCATCAGGTTTGGGGTTTTTGCATACACTATAGCTTTTAATTACTTTTTGTTATTTTTTTTAAGATTTATTTATTTATTGGAAAGTCAGATATACAGAGAGGAGGAGAGACAGAGAGGAAGATCTTCCATCTGATGATTCACTCCCCAAGTAAGCGCAACAGCCGATGCTATGCCAATCCCAAGTCAGGAGCCAGGAACCTCTTCCAGGTCTCCCACATGGGTGCAGGGTCCCGAAGCTTTGGGACATCCTCGACTGCTTTCCCAGGCCACAAGTTGGGAGCTGGATGGGAAGTGGAGCTGCCAGATTAGAACCAGCACCCATATGGGATCCGGGGGCGTTCAAGGCAAGGACTTTAGCTGCTAGGTCAGGCTGCCAGGCCCTCTTTTCATTATTTTGTACCCCACAAGTGTGCCAAATGCTTGTATAAGTTCTAACAGGGTCTTCATTGAGTCTCTTGGTTCTCTTGTGTATAGAATCATATCATCTGCAAACAGAGACAACTTCCTCATTTCTAATTTGAATTCCTTTGATTTCTTTTTCTTCTCTGATGACATTTGTGAATACATTCAGTACTTTGTTAAATAGCCCTGGTCATGGTGGACAACCTTGTCTGCTGTAGATCTTAGCAGGAAGGCCTCTAATCTTTCCCTATCCAATATGATGCTGGCATTGGGTTTTGCATATATTGCCTTGATTATGTTTTGGATTGCTCCTTCTGTGTCTGCTTAATTTGCATTTTTTGCATGAAGTGGTGTTGGATTTTGTAAAAAGGTTTTTTCTGCATCTATTGAAACTATTCTGATTTTTGTTCTTCTGTTTTTTTGATGTGATGTATCACATTTATAGATTTACAAACATTGAACCATCTCTGCATGCCCAGGATGAATCCCACTTGGTCCAGATAAATAATCCATCTAATGTGTTTTTGCATCCTGTTGGCTAGTGTTTTGTCAATGGCCTTAGGTTCAATATTCTTCAGGAATATCAGTCTGTAGGTGTAAAGATGATGTTTGTTATGAGGAACGAGTTTGGAAGAGTTGCCTCCCCTTCTATTGTTTAGAAGAATTTACCTCTAATACTGCCTTGGTGGTATCTAACATGTTTTAATATGTTGTATGTGAGTCTTCATTGGTTTCAAGCATTTTTTTTGATTTCTTCTTTAATTTCTTCTGTGATGCATTGTTCATTTAAATCATGTTGTTCTTCTTCCAAGAATTTACCAATTTCCTAGGGTATTTGAATGTATTGATTTCCAGCTTCACTCTGATAGTTTGAGAAGATACATGGTGTGATTTCTGTTGTTTTCAAGTTGGTAAGTTTTGATTTGTGCCCTATCATGTGGCAGTCCTGGAGGTAGGTCCATTTGTTCTGTTGTCTGTATGAGTTTTATTGTTTCTTTGCTTAGTTTCTGTTTCCTTGATCTATATATTGCTGTTAATGTCTCCCACGTTTATTGTATTGACATCAATGACTCCTGTTACGTCAGTCAAAAATTGATTTGTATAGCTAGGTGCTCTTGTGATTGGCATGAAAACATTTATTATTGTTATTTCCTTTTAGTTGCTGGCTTCCTTTATCATGTAGTGTCCATTTTTATCTGCTTCAATGGCTTCCATGGTGAAGTCTATAGCATCTGAAATTAGAAAAGCTACATTTGCTCTGTTTCCTTTCCAGTGCTGTGAAATGTTCTTTTCCATCCTCTCTCACTTTCAGCTTCTTTGCATCTTTGTTGATTAGGTGTGTCTCTTATAGGCAGTGGATAGTTGGGTCCTGTTTTTTGATCCTTTCTGTTAATCTGTGTCTTTTGACTAATAAGTTCGGGCCATTGGGTTCAGAGTTAGTATTGAGAGGTCGTGATATAGCCCTGTTCACTCTGTGTGTGTGTGTGTGTCTGTGTGTGTGTTGGTATCTCTAATTTTATTTCCTTTTATGTGTCTTCTGGAATGCTTATAATTCTGATAGTTAACTTTTTGATGGCATTGTTCCTTTCTTGTATAGATTTCTTGGGTTTGTTCATATTTTCTCCCAGATATTTTATTAATTGTGTATATTCATTTTGGTTATCTTCTATGTCTGATATTCTTTGTTACGCAGCCATCATTCTGTTGGTCAGGCTTTCTACATTGTTTTTTGGTCCTAATATTTCATTTTGGACCAGCTTATTTTCTGTGATAATGCTCTTTTTGAATTCCTTGATTTCTTCCCAGCGTTTCTCATCGTCCCTGAAGAGATTCATGATGATTTTGTTTTAGTCCTTACCTGCTAGTTCCCCGATGTCTTCATCTTGCAACTCTGAGCTTGAGGATATTTTTGGATCATTTTTGGGGAGAGTACTGGCTCCTTCATCTGAATAATTTCTTTTCCTGGTGCCTCTTCTCATGTCTGTGTGCTTTCTTTTCATTTTGAAATTTTAATCTCTGATGTACCTTTTGGGTTCTGGAACAGCTGTGTCTATCCAGAGATCTGGGGGTTGTGAGACCCTTGGGATGGCCAGAAAATCAGGGTGTTTGTCAGCTGCTGCCACCTTGTGGGCGACTGGTACTTCCACTGTGTTTGGCCCTGGTATTTCCCAGTCTCAGGTAGGTATGCAGCTGGAGGATTTCTGTGACCTCTGACCACAGCATTGTAATGCAAGGCCTGCACATTCCAGGTCTGTACACAAGCCCCCTGCCGCCCAGCACCTTCATGGCATCTGCCCACTGGGCAGTTGCCTAGAGCAGGAACGACCTAGCCACTGCTGTCCAGTGTGCAATCAGTATCTAAACTCAACACGTTCTGGGGACACCATGCCTTCCCTCGCCTCTAGCAGGCAAGCGATGGTGGGGAGTTATATGAATTTGTTTTGTCCTGGAATTTAAACCTGCACTGCTGAATTCCCTTGCACTGTGCCAGGTGGTCATTTGGTGCTGTCACTCTCCCATGCACTTTCAGAATCAGCCCTTACACTGCTGGGTCACTGAAACCTCTGACCCTGAGAGACTCTGCATCTCCATTTCAGGTGATTCTGGTGTCCCTCTGGGTGGCTCAGGTCTGAGAGCCCTTGGGTGGGGGTGGGCTGAGATCTTGCCCTGTGTGTGTCTGACACACATGCTTCACTTCCCCAATGGCGTTCCCTCCTCTAGCAGAGGGTGCTTCGGTCTGTGCCTGTGATTTCTTCTTCAGGCAATTTTTCTGCCACAAATGTTCTGATCTAGGTGTCCTTCTGCTTTCCTCTGTCTCTAACGTGGAGGCTAGGGCTTCCACCAGCATCTTTCCTGGGTCGATTTCCAACTCACCAGGTTTGATCTGAGTCCCTTTTTGCCCCAGATGGTATCTGCCTCCACCCCCTCAGGCTGCAGATTGCCATCTTGAGAGTTTTCTGGTCAAATGCTTCTTTGTGAGTATGTTTAGTTTTCGAGAAGGAAGAAGATATTATGTGTGTGCCATGAATTAAAGTTATTGACAGACATCAAATATGACAATCCTGTGCCATGCAGTTCTTTCTTCTCCTCAGCTGAGGTTCAGAGATATGAATTATACTTGATCACACAGTATTTTCTCATTAGACTGTCAAGGGACTGGCATGCTTTAGTGGTGGTTCTTTACACAGAAACCCCTGCTTCACTCTTTCCCTTCTGGCTTTTCTTATACCAGCAATTTATTCTCAACAGTTTTAAATTTTGAATCAATATTTCTGATAAAATAGTTTCATACTTTTTTTTGAAGATTTATTTTATTTTTATTGGAAAGGCAGATACACAGAAAGGAGAGACAGAGAGGAAGATCTTCCGTCCAATGATTCACTCCCCAAGTGGCCACAATGGCTGGAGCTGAGCCAATCTGAAGCCAGGAGCTTCTTCCAGGTCTCCCAAACTGGTGCAGGGACCCAAAGCTTTGGGCTGTGCTCGACTGCTTTTCTGGGCCACAAGCAGGGAGCTGGATGGGAAGCGGGGCTGCCAGGATTAGAACCGGCACCCATATGGGATTCTGGGCATGCACGGCGAGGACCTTAACGACTGCGCCATTGTGCCGGGCCCAGTTTCATACTTCTTTATGTGTGGGCATGCATTAGAAGAGAATCCAAATGTGTTGAAACAGAAAAGATGCATTACCCATAAAAATCATTTTGGAGAAGTCAGTCAGTTAAACTAGATATTTAGGGGGATTTCTTGACACAAAAATTATGTTAGTGGTGTATGGTGTATCATTTTGTTCATTCACTAGATCTTAGTAGCATATTTTACTTAAAAAATACAGATTATACATTGTCATTAACTTAAGCAAAGCTTTTTGTAGTTTGAGCAGTTTGCCTTTTAACTGTAAATACTGAGAGTTTGGTTCTGATGGTATGCTTCAATAGGTTACAGGAAAAGAGAATTTCCCCGGGAGTTCAGGGACTCAGAGCGCTCCTGAAGTGGCTGAAATGCTTATGCCGTTACATAAACTATTTCCCAGTAATTTGGGAAGTGTTATGACAGGTTGTTTCAAATGTTGAAAACTGCAGAGATAATGCAAATTTATTGTATGAAGCAGAGAAAATACATGCAGGTAAGCAATGAGAATGAAAATTATGAAGAAGTAAAGAGACAAAAATCACAGAAATGAGTACCACGAATCTTTTACTCCATCTTCTTCCAGGCTTGAACCTCTGGATTCTTTCAAAACTATTCATACTATATATGTTTTATTAATTATTTTGTTTTAGTAAATACATTAGTACTATCTTTTAATATCTAATAAATCATGCCTTGTCAGGTGTAGCTTTAATCTTTTTTTTAATCTTCCTAATTAGCAGATCCCATTTCTAAAAACATTTTTATCATTTTCTTATGTTTCCTCCATTGCTTATTTATGTAAATACAAGCGATACAAGTTAATATTCTTGTTTGTTTCCTTTCATATAACAGAAGGTAACATTCTGTTGCAGTCATTCAAGCTTCTATAACACAATGCCTGGTACTGGGAGTGTATAAACAACAAGTTGTTTTGCCCTCAGTTCATAAGGCTAGAAATGCAGGATGAAGGTTTCAGCTGGTGAGAGCCCAGCTGCCAATGCTCCCATGATGGGAAGAGTGGGGAGGGCAAAAAGGTGCAAATGTTCAATAAGTGTACCCTCTCTTGGTAAAAATTTACTTGTTTTTATTAGAAAGTTAGATTTTCAGAGACATAGAGGGACAGATCTTTAAATCCCTGGTTCACTCCGTATTTGCTCAATAACTGGAGATAGGCTGATCTGAAGCCAGGAGCTAGGAGTTTCTTCCCAGTTTCTCACATGGGCTCAGGGTCCCAAGGACTTAGGCATTCCTCTGTTGCTTTCTCAGGCCTTGAGCGAGGAGATGTATAAGAAGTGGACAGCCCGAACACCAATAAATGCCCAAATGGGGTGTCAGCGATTGAAGGTGGAAGATGAGCCGATTGAGCCATGATGTCAACCTCATGAATCCTTTTTACACAGCATATTACTCTCACCCAGGTGGGTAAAATTCCTCATGCTCTATCACATTAACTATTAAATTTCAACATCAATTTCAGAAGGCACGCAAACATTCAAAGTCTAAGATGTACTGTATGTTTTTCTTTGGAAACTTGCTTTTTTTAAATTTGGTTTAATTTATTTATTTGAAAGAGCAAGAGAAGCATATACAGCCTTTTGATTCCTCAAATGAAATGCCAGGTCTGGACCAGGTCAGAGCCAGGAGCCTGGAACTCCATTCTGGTGCCCCATGTGGGTGGCAGGGCCCACAGTACCTAGCCATCACCTGCTACATCCCACTGTGTGCAATAGCAAAAAGCAGGTTCATAGGTAGAGCTGGGACTGCGCCCCAGGCATGCCAGCATGGGATATGGGTATCACAGTCAGTGGCTTAGTCCTGGCACCACAATTCCTGGCAAACTCACACTCACACACACACACTCACCCACACGCACCACAGTGTCTGTCACATTCACACACAGACACAGGCACACACCCAAAAACCTGGCACCACAATGCCACACACACACCAGCAACACAATGCAATAAACAAACCCTGGCATCACAAACTGCTGCAAACACACCCTGGCAACATAATGCCTGCCACCCACACATCCTGAAACCAAGATACCTGTGCTCCCCCCCCACACAGTGGCAACACAATGCCACACACACACACACAGCCACACACACACACTGGCCCCACAATGCCAGCCATACACACACATACACATTGGCATCACAAAGCCTCACACACACAGCCTGGCACCACAATGCCTTGAACACTCACACACAACACACCCTGGCAGCACAATGCCCCCACCACACACGTACACCCTGGTTCGACAATGCCTACTGCACACAGACTTACACAAACACCCTGGCACCACAATGCCTGCTCCTCCCCCACATACCCTGGAACCACAATGCCACACACACATTCACACCATGGCACTACAATGCCTCACACACACACATAGTAAGATACACAGATGCGAACACACTCCCTGGCATCACAATGTCTTGAATGCACATACACAAATACACAGAGATATACATATGCCCTGGCACAACAGTGCCACCAAATCACAATCTCTCTCTCTCTCTCTTTCTCTCTTTCTCTCTCTCTCACACACACACAACCTGGCCCCACAATGCCTGCTACAAACACACACATACTCTGGCACCAGAATGCCTCAAGCACACATACAAAGACACACAGTGAGACACACATACCCGGGCACAACAATGCCCCTAAATCTCTATCTCTCTCTCTCTCACACACACACGTGCGTGTACACACACACCCTGGTACCACGATGTCCCCCACACACGTACACACATACACACATACATACCCTCGTTGTCACTGCCTGCTATGCACAGACACACATACACTCCCTGGCACAAAAATGCCTGCTCATCCCCACACTCACCCTGGGGCCACAGTAACTCTAACACACACACACTGGCACCACAGGGACACACACACACACACCATGCCACCACAATGCCTATAAACACAATCACACACCATGCCACCACAGCCTGCTACACACACAACACACACTCTGGCACCACAATGCCTTGAACACACATACAGAAACAGAGAGACACACACAAACCCTTGCACCACAATGCCTGCACCCCACACATACGCTGGAACCACAAAGCCTCACACACACAGAGAGCCTGGCACCAGAGTGCCTTGAACACACACAACACACCCTGGCACCACAGTGCCCCCACACCACAATATCTCACACACAAACACACACACACCCTGGCACAACAATGGAGGCTGATGTGTTGCATGCCAATGAAAACTCAGCAGATTCCCAGCATGAGATCAGCTTGCTGCTGGCTGGGAATGTCAATGGAGGGACTTGAATCTGGCGGAGTAACAGATAAGGGGAGCTGGATAACCAAGGGGTGGGAAAAAATCCCTGCCCTAGAACTCTCAGGACTATGGGTGGGCACAGGCATAAGGTGGGAGGAGGAGGGCTATGGGACCTCTGCAAAGTCAATGGCCTGATGCAGTCACCCTCCCTGCAAGCCAGAAGTCAGGGGCACAAAGTAATCACTGGCGGCTGTGCTCCCTGCAGGATTGGGGCCCATGCTCCCTGCTGGGCCAGGGACAGGGGCACAAAGTTGTCACCGGGGATTGTGCTCACTTCAGGACCTGGGACAGGGGCACAAATGAGGTACTGGGGGTGTGCTCCCTCTAGGGCTGTGGACTGGGGCATGGTGGAGCTGGGAGCTGTGTTCCCTGTACAACTGGGGCACGCAGGAATCACTGACGGCTGTGCTCCCTGCAAGGCTGGGGACGGGGCATGGCGGAATTGCTGGGGACTGTGCTCCTTGCAGGATATGGGCACACAGGAGTTGCTGAGGGCTGTGCTCCCTGCAGGACCCCAAAAGCCACATCATATGTGATGTGATCTGCTAGCTATACTGTTTTGATCAGTGCATAATATACGCAGCTTAAAAAGTATAAAATTCACAATTATATATATATAATACATACACTCACACACACATATTTAGCTATTAGTTTTCAGTTTAAAATAGATCTGTAACAAAAAAAGGCAAAATCGTGGCAGATTGAAAATGATTTGGTAAACCATCAGGGTGAAGATGAAAGAGGAAAGATCTGTCTTAGAATGTTAATGAGATTTCTGTGATTTAAGAAACAATGGATGATAGTATTCACTCGAAATGTATTTACTTCTTTCAGTTTCTCTTTTTAACACAAGTAAGACCAGTATATTCTCAGGACATCTTAAAAGATATTTATTCTTTATTGCAAAGGCAGATTTACAGGAAGGAGACAAAGTGAGAAAGATTTTCTGTCAGCTGATTCATTCCCCAGTGGTCGTAAAAGTCAAAGCCAGCTGATCCAGAGCCAAGCACTTCCGGGTCTTCCACGTGGGTGCTGGGAGTCCAACTGGCCTGGCTCTTGGCCACCCTTCCCATCTCACCCCTGGGCGCCAGAACCACACCTAGGAAAGCCGAAGTCAATGCCCCTGTAAGCAGCACAGAGCTCCCTTGAGGATCTGCATGCCTCTTCCCTGAGTGGGGGTGGCCTGCAGCTTCCTCTATGCCAGGGAAGCCTGCCATGACCCCACAAGGGACCCCACAGCTGCATGCCTGGCTTCCCAGGCACAGAGCTCCTGGGCTGCCCCACCAAAATGCAGGCATGGAAGGCAAGCAAGATAGTTCCTACTGGGAATTATAATCCACACCCCTGCAGTCTCACCGGAGGCGACTGCCCAGCCATGGCCACAGGCCCAGCACCCCCTCATGTCCGTCCCCGCAACCCCACCGAAAGAGGCTGCCCAGGCCCAACACCCACCTCATCCATGTGCCCCCAGTCTTGGTAAGAGGCAACCGCCCAGCAGTGACCACAGGTCTAGCACCCCAGTGCATGTCCCCGCAGTCCTGCTGGGCAGCCCAGGCCCAGCACCCCCATGTGCCCATCAACAGCCTCATTGCACGAGGCTGCCAAGCCATGAACACAGGCCCAGCACCCTAGCGTCCCTGACCAGCGGCTGTGGAGAGTGGAGGAGGCTGATCTACATCACTGCCTCTAGGACTAGGGTGAAAGCACCTCTTCCTGGGAGAGCCACTCCCAGGGCTCTGCCTGCAAGAGACCCCTCAAAAGGGCAGGTCTAGGGAGAGGCTAGTGGAGAGTCAGGTTTCAACTTTCCATACCCACTACAGCTGCAGTGGTCCAAGGCCTCTCCAGGCTTTTGTTGGGGACTTTGAAAATGAGGGTAGTCACCACTGCAGGGACTGCCCACTGCCATGCCACCCGCAGCTGCACTGGAGGCCAGTGCGCCACCACCAGAGGTGAAGTTGCCTGGGTGGTGCAGGTGTATGAGTGGGTGGGGCCTCATGAAGGTGGACAGGACCGTGTGGGTCTACGTGAGGGCTGGGCAGGACTGCCTGTGTCAGCGTGAGAGCCGAGCTTGCACTTGTCAGTGTGAGGGCGGGACTGCGTGTGTCTGGGTGATGGCAGGGCTGTGTGGGTCTGTGTGAGTGCAGGCCGCTTGGGTCTGCATGAGGATAGGATGGGACTGAGTGTCTCAGTGTGAGGGCTGGACTGCGTGTGTGTGAGGGTTGGGCTGCGTGGGTCCGCATGAGGGTGGGGCGGGAGTGTGTGTGATGGTGTGAGGACGGGGCTGCGTGTGTGTGTGTGTGTGTGTGTGTGTGTGTGTGTGTGTGTGTGAGGGTGGGACTGCGTGGGGGTGTGTGAGGGCGGGGCTGCTTTTGCTTGCATGTGGGCGGGGCCGGGTGTGTCTGCCTGAGGGCGGGGCTGTGTGGGTTGCCCTGAGTGCAGGCCACTTGGGTCTGGGTGATAGTGGGGCCGCGAGGGTTGCCCTGAGCGCAGGGTGCTTGGGTCTGGGTGATGGTGGGGCCACGTGGGTCTGCGTGAGTGCAGGTCGCTTGGGTCTGGGTGATGGTAGGGCCACGTGGGTTGGCATGCGTGCAGGGTACTTGGGTCTGGGTGATGGTGGGGCCACATGGGCTGGCATGAGTGCAGGGTGCTTGGGTCTGGGTGATGGTGGGGCCACATGGGTCTGCATGAGGGCGGGACATGTGTGTCTGTGTGAGGTCAGTGTGGGCCGCGCGGGTCTGGGTGCTTGTAGCGCTGGGCCTAGTGATGTGTGGGAAAGCAGTTTTCTCAGGCACGGAAAGAGACCCGGGGTAAAGAAAAGTTCTTCCCGTGATGCCTTGACAGAGCAGCGAGGGTCGTGTAGGAGCCGGGATGATGGGCTTGGTGCTGATCCGCGGTGTGCAGGAGCCTGTGAAGACTCCCGGGGAGGCCGAGCTGAGGCCCTGGGTCCTTTGAGGGCCGCCAAGGGGAAGTGGGAAGTGGAGGAGGGTGTGTGGGCCTTGAATGTGGGAGTGGGGACACGTGGGCGTGTGGTGGCAGGAAGTGGAGTCTGTTACATGGACAGGGCGCGGTGGTGGCGCTGGAGCATGGGTTTGGTGCTTGGTGCTGGTGAAGCACAGGTCAGCTGGAGGGTGGCGAGGAAGCGTGGGTCTGCGTGGGAGAGAGCAGTGGGTCAGTGGGCACTGGGGGCATGGACGTCGAGGACTTGCTGGGGTCTGTGAGGGAAGCATGGTCTGCATCGGGTCAACAGGGCAGTGCAGGGCTGCGGGGAGCAGGGCTGGAAGTTGGGGTGAGAGGGTGGTCTGTGTGCAGCAGGGGGAACCTGGGCTGTGAGGGCATCTGCGTGGGGTTGGGGGAAAGCTGGGGTGTGAGGCGGGTCTGCGTGGAGCAGCGGGAAGCTGGGTGTAAGGTGGGGGTCTGCATGGAGCCTGGCAGGAGGCTAAAGTGTGAGGCGGGGTTTGCCCACAGTAGAACCAGCTAGGCTGAGGTGAAGCTGAGGTGTTGGGGTTGGTGGACATCCCTGAGCAGGGGTGGTGGTGCTGGCTGTTCCTGTGTCCGAGGTGGTGAACACAGGTCAAGCTGGAGGCTGCTGCAGGAAGCTCAGATCTGCTCCTTGAGTGGAGGGTTTCTAGGAGGCAGCAGTGAAGTTTCTGAGATAGAGGCAAAGTCTGAGGAGAAGTGCAGGTGTATTTTAGTTCAGCGGGGCAGAGGCAGGGTCTGTTTGGGTGCTTGTGGAGCTGGGCAGGGAGGCAGCGTGAAATGTGAGTGCCTCCATCAGCAGGAGAAATGCGTGGGTCATTGTTGGCAGACATGTGCGGGTTAGCAGCAGTGCCAAGCACAGGTCTCTAGTGTGGGGATGAAACCCAGAGCCGAGGTGTGGGTGAGGTGAACAAGCTGCTATTCTGAAAGGCACCAGTGTGGATCTCCAGGGACAGTGATCCTGGATCTCCATGGTCTGCAGTGTGTGGGTCTGCGGAGGCGGCAGGGAAGCAGCCTTGAGTGTGGAGCTCTGGCGGCCCTTGGGGTTGGGACAGTGGAGACAGGCAGTTGTGCTGTCTGCACCTGGGAGAGCTGCACTAGGAAGCCGTGATGGAATGGGCAGAGGCACAGAAGTTAGGTCCATGGTAAGGGCTCAGCTGTGAGTCCACGCCTCTGTGTGGGGGCCATGCACCTGGTCCTGGGCCCAGAGCTGTGCGCAACTTCAGTTACCTCAACTCTCCCGAGGCTGCTCTTCAGGATGCTGAGATTCCTGGACTTCTGTCTCAAGCAGGCCAGCTGTGCCTCCTTCCACCTGCTGAATTATCCTTCTTGGAGGGTGAGTCATTGGCTTGGGTGGGCAGTGAAGGGATTGCCCTCCCGTGAGGTAGGGGGCTTAAGGGGAAGCCGTGCAGGCATGGTGGGAGGTCCCTTAAGCTGACTACACCAGCGAGTCAGGAGCTACAGAGTGAATTGTGCATCAAAACTTGGGAGAAAGTCCTGGGAAGAAAAGCATGTGCTGTGCTGTTGGCTGAGGGAAAAACAGGAAGTCTGGGTTTAGAGTTTGGGGGAGAAAAAGCAGGGTTTGGAATGCAGTGCTAAGGGTGATGGATTTGGGGGGAACTGTCGGGGAGGAATAGGTGCCTTGAAGAGCCAGGGGCACAGGAGATGCTTGGGTGTTGGAAATTGAGAGCAGGTAATGTGTGTGTGTCTCCTGAAGAGAAAGAGGAAAGGTCATGACAGGTCAAGGGCTGTGCTGGTTAGAGCAGTAGAGACCCAGGAGTGTTAGCCTTGCCATGGGACTAGTGGCAGGAAAGGAGAATTTTGTGGGGACAAAATGTTCTGAAAGGAGAAATAGGAAACCTCGAGGAATGAAAGGCTTGGAATGGTAGAGTTAGATTTCATTTTATTTTCAGATTCGTTGAAACGTAGAATGATTGAGGAAAGCAGAGGCCATGCATCCCGCTCTCCCTTGGCTGTGCCCAGTAACCTGGGTTTGAGGCATGCCAAAGCCAAGAGCCAGCCTCTCCCATCCTTGTCTTCCCCCTGAGTGCAGCACCCCAGCCCTTGCACCATCTTGTGATTGCCAGGCACACGAGCAGTGAGCAGAATGGGAAGCAGAGAAAATGACTTTGTTGCCATGCTCCAACGATAGATGCCAGTATCACAAGAAATGGCTCAACCTGTGCCACCATGCTGTCCCCAGGCTGCACATTTCAGTAGGCAGTCATTGAATTCTCATTGAAAAGTTCATACTGGAATGTCAAGTGAGGAGTGATGGCTCAAGCCAAGTCTTTGAATGTCAGTGCTAGGTCACTCCCTTGGGGATTCCGTGTCAGGTTTCGAGAGAATCCAACTGGCATGGACTGCCTGGTAGTCACTTGCATTGCTTGTGATGGTGCAGGGGCAGGCAGGGAAAGTGAGCCCTGTAGCCCTTTGCAGAAAATTCCACATCGGGCTCCCTTCTTAGTTAGCAGGGATTCTGACTGGATGGCTCTACAGGGTTTGTGCTGCAGGGGGAGTTGACCAGCAGGATGGGTCCCCCTTTTCTCCTGACCAGCAGGGTGCTTGCTGTCTGCCCTTTTACCCTTGTGCCTGCACACACTTGGTCTCTGTTTCTAGGGGTCATATATGCAGAGTTTTAAATTTTACTTGTTTATTTATTTGTTTGCTTTGTTGCAGATAGGTGAGAACCTGCAAGGGCTACAAGAGGTAGGGCAAGGAAACTGACTAGGGTGGCTGTCTGCCAGGTGCCTGGGGAGCAATGGCAGTGATCAGAAGATGTGCTTTTCATTGTAGCCCGTGAGTATAAAGGAGGAGTTTTTGCAGTCAGAAACAAGAACTTCAAGCACTTGATGATGGAGGTGATGCAAATCAGGAACTTTCTGCCTAGTATCCTCAATCAAGAAGTCCTGGAGAGCTCCCAGAATTTGAAGATTGTCAGCAAAATTGAGTCTCTCTGCCTTTTTAGCAGGCGTCAGAGTTGGGAGATGTATAGTTCATTCTGCACAGGTTCACCCTAGATGAACAGCAGCAAAGTAACAGTGACTGGAGAGACTGTGAGTGACCGGAGTTATGCTTGTGCGGATGGGTGCCAGGCAAAAGTGGGCTGCTTTCTGAAGCACCTGACATGACTTCTCCCTTTCTCTTTTCTGCTGGCTCTGCTGCCCAGCAGAGGATGTTTAAACATCTGAAAACTGGAAAAAATTAGGTGTTTTATTGTGCAAATGAAGGAATTTGCCATGTTCCCATCTGGCATGGAGTTACTGGCTGGGCCATGTCCAGTGCAGAGTTTAAAGTCACAGTGGAGTGCTGTGAGAAATAGCCATCCAGGATCCTGCTGCCATTGGAGATTACCCTGAGGAAGACTTGGCCCTGGCCTCTCTGACAACAGAGTAGGATGAAGGTGTTCTTTTGTGGTTGAGATTGATTTACCAGGCCCTGTTTGATAGGTTGACATCATGGCATGACAACTACAAGGTCTGGGCAAGGAGATGCCAGAGGTCAAGGGTGTGATTTTGTGGGCTAAGCAGGTGAATGACCCCGTCAGCACAAAGCCAGAGGCAGAGTGTTGGTGGTTGCTGTGCGAGGACAGCCTTATGCTACAGGGGACAATTTCTACAGTGATGACCTTTGTCTCCTCAGGAACCTGTGGATTTAGGGACAACCTCAGGGATGGCTTTGCTGGACAAGGGTCAGTGGGGGCCTCATGCAGCAGGATTCCATGGGTAAAGTAATGACCTCACCCATCTGGGGCCTGTGGGTACAAATAAGGTATTGCAGAATAGGGATCGTCTTGTGTGACAGGGGACTATGTGTGTAGGATGACGTCCCACCATATGGGATGTTGTGGAGTTTGTTGTCAATTTTCTTTGTATGTGATTTGACCTTGCATGCCAGGGCCTGTGGGTTAGGAGTAGGGCAGGTGTGATTGTGACCTCTTTGTTGTGGACTTCCCTACCATCTGGTGCCTGTGGGTTCAGAGATGGCCTTGGATGTAGAGGTCTGTGGGTGTAGAGATGGCCTTACACAACAGGGATCTTTGGGTTCAGGCTGGCCTGATGTGTTAAGGGCCTGGGAGGAGCAGCATTGTACAAAAGGCATGAGTGGGTGCAGGATGACATCTCATGCCACAGAGGCTTGTAGCTAGAAGGAAGACCTCATGTGTTGGGCTCTTAGGTGTGAGCACAGCCTCAGTGTCTGTGACCTGTTCTTGCAGGCCACCCTTGCATGATGGAGCCCTGTGGGCTACAAGGTAAAGGGCTTTTGGGTGTAGGGACAGCCTTGCATCCAAAGACTTGTGGGTCTGGGGAGGCCTTAGCCTGTGCATGTGTTCATAGCTTGCATGCCCAGGGCAGCTGTGTTCATGTCAGCCTAATCTATCTTGGTCCTTTAGATGCAAGACAGCCTTTCATAATATGGGCCTGTGGATGCAGGATCTGCCTCAATGACAAGGGTTTGTGGTTGTAGGATCTGCCTCAATGACAAGGGTCTGTGGGTGCAGGGTTTGCCTCAATGACAGGGGTCTGTGGATGCAGGATCTGCCTCAATGACAAAGGTCTGTGGGTGCATAGATGGCCTCATGCATCTGGGGCCTGTGGGGACAGGAAAGGCCTCAGGCAACTGGGGCCTTTGGTTCTGGGATGGTGTTTCATGTCCAGAGCCTGTGGGTGCAACAAAGACTTCACACATCTGTGACTGACTGCAGCGATGGCAAAACATGACAGGGGCTTGTGGGTGCAGGGATGGACTCACATGAACAGGGCCTGTGTATGGGGATGGCCTCATGGCTCCAGGGCACATAGGGGCAGGGATGGCCTCTTCTATCATTTTGATAATCAGGGATAGCCTCAAGCAAATGGTGCCTGGTTTGTCTGGGGGGGGAATGACCGTGTGTTTCCCACACATGTGCAGGGTGCCAAGGCTTTGTGCTGTACTGAACTGCTTTTCCAGGCCAAATGCAGGGAACTGGATGGGAAGTGGTTTTTTGGTATTAGAAGCAGCATCCACATAGTATCCCAATGTGTGGAAGCAAGGAGTTTAGCTATTAGGTTACTGCACTGGGCCCAAGAGAGGGCTTTTTTTTTTTTTAAAGATTTATTTATTTTTATTGAAAAGTCAGATATACAGAGAGGAGAAGAGACAGAGAGGAAGATCTTCCGTCCAATGATTCACTCCCCAAGTGAGTGCAACGGCCAATGCTATGCTGATTCAAAGCCAGGATCCAGGAACTTCTTCCATGTCTCCCACAGGGGTGCAGTGTTCCAAGGCTTTGGGCCATCCTTGACTGCTTTCCCAGGCCATAAGCAGGGAGCTGAATGGGAAGTGGAGCAGCCAGGATTAGAACTAGCACCCATATGGGATCCCGGCGCGTTCAAGGCGAGGACTTTAGCCGCTAGGCCAGGTCACCTTTTTTTTTTTTGTGTGTGTGTTAAGGAACCTTACTACTTTTGATTGGTAGTGAGTTGGTATTTGCACTTTGGCCTGAAGTTTTGGTGGTCACATGCTCAGCCAAGATGGAAGCATCATGGAAGCCAAGAGCTGAAAACTATCTTCCATCTGACAGAAAACCCTTAAGGCTTTTTTGCTTTTAGAATCTACTAGTTGTTACAGCCAAAATAAGTGTATTTTTTAAAGAGTAGATTCTTGTAGTAAGACTTGAAATGTTTCTATTTAAATATGTGATAATTAGCACCTGGCATGGAAGCCTAGTGTCTAATGTCCTCACCTTGCACACACCAGCATTTTATTTGGAGGTGGTGGTTTGTGTCCTGGCCTCCCTCATTCTCATCCAGCTTCATGTCTGTGGCCTGGGAAAGCAGTGGAGGACAGCCCATGGCCTTGGGACCCTACACCCACATGGAAGACCCGGAAGCAGTTCCTGGCTCCAGGCTTGGGAGAAACTACATACAGAAACCTTTAAAAATAAATGTGTGAGACCTAGAGAAGAGGAGACATGAAATATTTACTTTACAGTGATTGCTTTTTGCTGGATTCTTTGTCTGTTTGCAGGTAGGAAATCAACAGGAATCTGTTGTACCAAGTAATACCCATCTTCATGCATGAGAAATGTGTGATCAGATACTTAAACTCCTGTCATCATTGTGGCTATCTGAATTAGAAAGGTCATCATAAATACATATACAATGATATTTCCATCTCTTCTTCTTTTCTAGACATTAGCAGATGATCTGGAATCTGAGAGTAGAATCCTTTGGGAAAAACTGAAAGTGGCCTTGAAGGTAAAGGATGCCATGTTCCTTTAAAGTTAACAGAGGAAGAAAAAAAATCACAGAGAATAATTTTGGATAATTTTGGATAATTTTGACTAAATGTGTTTATAGTATACCGTTTGAGAAGTGTTCATAAACATAAGTGTTTATCTAAGAGCAGGAGAAATGCACTAAAAAAAACCAATCACTTTTTTCAGAAACAGTAAGAATATTGAACTTTCTTACTCGTATAAGAAAAGCCCATTTCAAACTGTAAATGAACTTTAAAAATACTGTAGGTATTCCATTTAAACTGAGCTAAATCAGAATGTTAGTACATACTGCTGTTTTCAAATTCTAGTTGAACAGCAAAAAGAAATGAAGCTACAGGTAATTCCACAAGTATGCAAACAAAATATAACTGCTCGATGATATTAATATTATTTTTGGAAAAAACTATGATCAAAAAAGAGTATTAGTGGTATAGGTTAAAAAGATGACTGGAAGCAGAGTAGGTTCTAAAATTGAAAATAAGAAAGTGTTGTTGGGCCTGGTGTGGTAGACTAGCAACTGAAGTCCTCGCCTTGCATGTGCTGCAGTACCAGTGGGTGCTGGTTCATGTCCCGGCTATTCCACTTTCCTTCCAGCTCCCTGCCTGTGGCCTAAGACAGCAGTAGAGAATGGCCCAATGCCTTTAGACTCTGCACCCACATGGTAAACCTAGAGGAGACTCCTGGCTTCTGGCTTTGGATCGGATCATTTTCAGCCATTGGTGCCATTTGGGAAGTGAACCAGCAAATGGATGATCTTCCTGTCTCTCCTATAGTGAATGATTGTTTAATTTTAGCATTCAGAAAATGAAATATTTTGATAATATTGTTAGTCTATCTTGACTTTAGTATATGTAATAAAAGTATGAGTTTTCCTGTGAGAACAGAATGCTTTACTAAGCAATATAGATGAGTGGTGAAAACCTGTAGATTCATAGTTTTGGTTTTGAAGACCCAGTTTTACCAGTAATTCAGTTTTCCAAAACTGGAACACATGGGTAAAGAAATTTATTTTTAGTTTATAGATGGACTTGTTTTTCAGTTGAACAAAATTATTATAAGATAAAATGAGGCAAGAACTGGTAATCATATCAAAGAATAAGAGTCAAGGTTCATTCATTCTCAAATCTTTGTATAATATAATACTACAGAAGTCCATAAACAGATTCAAAGGAATGTATTAATGTAGTATTTTGTAAACGTGTTAATAGTCTCACAAAATTCTAAAGTAGTGATACAAAGTAAACAAATAGAAAATTGTGACAAGTTCTTCCCTTGATATAATGTCTTGAGTCTTGCTATAGATTGATCTGAGATCCAGAAGTAATTGGTGAATCCTGAATGTTAGAAGTGCTGAGTAGCTGTTACATGGTCCTGGCTAGCGTGTAGCTCCCCGAGACTCATACCCTGGAGGGAACACTCTTGCATTTGGCTGTTTGTAAATTCAAAGCCTTTTTATGATAAAAATAATAGATGAGGAGATGGCATTTTTTTTTTTTTGCAAAAAGATGCATTTTTATTGGAAAGGTAGATTTACAGAGGGAAAGAGAGACAAAGACAAAGGTCTTTGCTGTTTCTTTGCCCAAGTGATAAAAGCCGCCAGAGATGAGTTGACTTGAAGCCAAGAGCCAGGAGCTTCTTCCAGTTTTCCTTCTTGGGTGTAGCATCTCCAGGGTCCAGGCCATCCTCTACCACTTTCCCATGCTACAAGCAGGAGCTGGAAAGGAAGTGGAACAGCCAGAACATGAACCAGCACCCATGTGGACTTCCAGTGCATGCAAGGCAAAGACTTCAGGCAGGAGGCTACTGTGCCTGGCCCAAGTTGCTGAGATTTTAATTAATTTTTTATGCTGGTTGCTTAGCTTAGTTTCTGCCAACTCGGGAAAAGAAAACTTGAGAATTATATGGACAGAACCATCTACAAATTTCTGAAGTTTGTAAAGGTGGCAAGAAAATTGTCCTGAAAACACTTGGTAATTGGTACTTATTCACAAACAGCAAGCTGAAAGAACTCAACATCAACTGGACAATTTCCTCAACAAAATAAAAGTAAAAGGCAAAGACTTACTGGAGAAAAGGGGAGGAGTTTTAATGCTAGGTATATATATATATATATGTATATATGGACAAAAGAGCTGACAGTCATTCTTGAGTTACCAGTAATTGTTCTGAGTCTCTCTGAACTTGGGCCAAGGCACAGGAAGCCTACTTGATGCTGTTCCAGTTAGGGTTTCATGGTTTCCTCTGGTTCTTCCTCAGCAGCAATTTGCCATGCTCACCAATTCTTTTGAATGCAGTCCACAGTTAGTCCAGGAAAGCCAAAATTGCTGTTTGTGTTTCTATATGTTTATTCCATGATTTCTCTTTGGCCTCTTGATCTGAGCATTCTTGAGGTTGAAATTTCTCCGAGTTCTATCTTGGATTCTGTTTCCATTCTACCTACTTCTTGTGAGCTCACATGCCTTTGTGGCTCTCATTCCATATCTCTTTTCTCTAACCCAGACATCTGGTTCCCAGTGCTATTATGCATCAATACTGGGTTTTCTTCTTAAACAGAAATCCAGGATTCATTATGTACCCAAAAGGAATGGATTGCTTTCCTCAAAGACTCCCCAAACACTCAGTCCCCTTGCAAACTCACCTACCAAATTACTGATACTGGAAACTTGCGGATTACTCTTGTATCAATCCTATTATGAACCAACAGTTTTACCTACATTTCTCAGTTCCACTAATAGTGCCCTTGTTCAAACTGCCACCAGGACTCTAATTGACTACCTTCAGTCCAATCCCCACTCTGGAGTCAGTTTCAAAAATTGGTATATGCCCATGTGATCTTTCCTGAACTCTAATTATTTATAGTTGAAATGCAAATTCCTAATTATAGATTAAAGCTTCCTGTGAACATCTCCATTTCTGACACCCAGCCTCATGTGATTTGGCCCAGGCTATGATAAATGACCAGTTATGCATATGCACATTAGCTTTATTTGATGTGTTATATATATTATGTCATTTTCAAATTTTGCGTATTTTTACTGTTGAATTGCTATTTCTTCCTTGTTTCACAAAATTCATCTGGTTGAAAACTGAATGTCTCCCAAAACATGTGATGTTAATTTTCTTTTCCTGCCTAACAAATTATTCTGAGATTACTGGGAGAGTAGCACTGGGACTAGCCTGGAATGGATTTAGGGGAGAGTATATTTTTTGTACAGCTTGGCCAAGAATGTGAGGACTCTTGCTTGAAATTATTTCTCTGTGTGAATTTCATCATTTTTTTCTAGCTCTGAGAAGAATGTCGTTGGAATTTTTGGAATCACATTGAATCTGTAGATCTGCTTTCAGTAATATGGACCTTTTGATAATGTTGATCCCACCATTCTGCAATATGTCAGGCTTTCCATGTTTTGATTTCTTCTATTTCTTGAAAAAATGTTTGTAGGTTTCATTGTAAAGATCCTTCACACCCTTCGTTAAGTTTATTCCAAGGTATTTAAGATATGTTCCTCCACTATTGTGAATTGGGCTGATCTTACAGTTTCTTTCTCAGGCACAGAGTTATATGCACATAGAAAGAACACTGATGTGAGTTGATTTTACATCCTGTGACCATGATGGACTCTTTTATGAGTTCAATTAGTCTCTTAGTTGAGTCTCTTGGTCCACCTATGTAAAGCATCATGTAATCGCAAACAGGAATAACTTAACTTCCTCCTTTCCAATTTGTATTCCTTTGATTTTTTTTCTTGGCCATTAGCTCTGGCTACAGCTTCCAGCATCATGTTGAATAGAAGTGGTGAGAGTGGGCATCCTTGGCTTTTTAGTGAAAATACCTCTAGTGTTTCCCCATTCATTATGTGCTTACATTGGGTTTTTCATATAGCATTTTCATTGTGTAGAAGAATGATCTGCTTTGTCTAGCTTGCTCAAAGTTGTTGACATGAAGTAACATTGGTGTTTACTGAATGCTTTCTCTGCATCTATTGAAATAATCATGTGATATATTTTTTTTAGATTTTGTATTTTTTTCAATGTTTATTGGAAAGTCAGATAAACAGAGAGGAGGAGAGACAGAGAGGAAGATCTTCTGTCTGTTGAACCACTCCCCAAGCAGCTACAACTGCTGGAGCCGAGTTGATCTGAGGCCGGAAGCCAGGAGCCAGGGGTCTCTTCCAGGTCTCCATGTAGTTGCAGGGTTCCAAGGATTTGGGCCTTCCTTGACTGGTTTCCCAGGCCACAAGCAGGGAGCTGGATGGGCAGCAGGGTGGACGTGACTAGAACTGATGCCCATATGGGATCCTGTATATGCAAGTCGAGGACTTTAGCCACTAGGCTACTGTGCCAGGTCCATGATGTGGTTTTTCCTTCAGTTTGTTGATGTAGTCTATCACATTTATTGATTTGTGTGTGTGTTGAACCATCTCTGCATTGGATAAATCCCAACCAGCCTGGGAGGATGATCTTCTGATGTGTTGTTGGATCTGATTAGGTATTGTTTTGGTGAGAATTTCTGCTTCTGTGTTCATCTAGGATAGTGGTGTAGAGTTCTCTTTCTCTGTTGTATCTTTCCCTGGTTTAGGAATTACAGTGATGCAGGCCTAGTAGAAGGAATTTGGGAAGATTGTCTCCCTTTCCATTGTTTTGAATAGAGAGTGAATAGATGGAATTAGTTCTTCTTGAAAGTTTTGGTGGAATTCATCGTTGAAGCAGTCTTCTCCAGGTTTTTACTTTGATGGGAAGGTCTTTAGTCCTAGTTATTCATCTATTTAGATTGTCAATGTGCTTGTGATTCAGTTTCTCTAGAATGTTTGTATAATCTACTTCCTAAACAATATTCTGTGTAATACTATGCAGGTACATGGATCTGAGTGGTTCTCAGTGTGAGCCATGAACCCTCCACTAGTAGTCAAATATCTGATTACCTGATACCAAACATAGTGATTGTGTAGACCCAACATTATGACAGTGATAGTGTTCAAGGATGCTACAGTCACAGGGTGCAGGAAATGCAGTGTCAGTGCCCTCCAGAGCTGGTGAAGTTAGGGGATGTGAGCACCTTGTAAGTTAGAAGTGGGTGCCCAGATCACTGCGTGCTGTTTACACAAGATTCAGTCAGTGGAGAATCACAGATTCACCCTCTGATAAAATTCCCTGGTCACAGCATGCAAGAGTCACTGCTGTCTGTACTGGCATTAAGACAGCTTTTTCCCTGCTTGGCTTCCATGCCAAGGAATGGGGAGAAAGAAATGGGTGTTTCTTTCATGGTGTTAGATCAGTCCCCTAGCCCCTGCCCTACCACAGCTGCAGGCCATACTCAAAGTCAGTATGGTCCTCAAAGTTATCCCTCAGGCAGTATCGCCAGTGTCAGGGCTTTCAGATCATTTTCTGAGGATGGCAACTCTTCTAGCTCCCAGCTGGAGTGTTGTGGGTGATGGCCCTACTTGCTAATGTGTTTGTGCTGTCCACACTGCTCTACTGTACCTGTGTTGTTTTTGCGGAATTTCTACTACAAGCCTCTCTAACTTTCTCTGGAGAAAGCATTCCCTCTGTTTTTCTTGTGTTCTCTTCCCTGGTCCAAATGCACATGCCTTTTTCCTAGTCTGTTATATTGAAATCATTGACAATTCTTTAACATGATATGAGTGTAACACATTTTCCACACATATCCTTCAAGTTTTATTGCATATTTTTGTATAGTGAGGTGGTTATTTTAAATGTGTTGTTTTTATTTGAAATGCAGACTGATATAAATGGAAGGAAGATGAGACAGAGAGAAGGCCTTCCGTGTGCTTGTTCACTCCCTAAATGACTGCAACAGTCTGAGTTGTGCCAAACAATGCCAGAAGCCTGGAGGTTATCCTGGGTTTCCTAACCGGGTTGCAGGGGTCCAAGCACTTGGGCCAAGCTTTGCTGCTTTGGGAGCTGGATCAGAAGTGCAACAACCAGGACACAAACCAGTACCCAGATGGAATGTTGGTGCTTGCATATAGAGGATTAGGTAGCTATACCCCCTATGCAGCCCAATAGTAAAATTTTGATGGAGTCCTATACCATATGTTGCTGAACTGACTGTAATCTACTGCAGTAATTAATTAAGCCATATCTGCAGGACATCGACTCCCTGTAACAAATAGGCTCACCATACCATGCGTTTATTTTGTTATAATCATTTCCATAAAATGCAGCATGTTATAGTGATACCTGGAGTAGAACGCCAATCTTAGTTATGCATGCTGTCATATTTTCCTATAATTCCTTATGCCTTCATCTGTTTATTTTTGCTCTTATATTTGCATGGAAAGCAAATCTACATGATGATTCAACAAATAAAAATATAAAACCAGAGGGAAAAAAGACAAAGGAAAAATGGAGGAAGCTGAGTGGTAAGCAGTTTCTGAATTTTCAATGTTCATGTTGAAATCCTAGTATCAAAAGATAATTTTAGCAAGAAAATGTAACTCACTCTGTATTGAGTTTCTTAAATTCTGAAAAGAAACTTGTACAATGGCTTTGGTGTTTGATATAGAAAATTTAAGAAATGGTCAGAGCAGAAAAGGTGACCAGTGCATGTTGCAAGCATCTGTTTTCTTTTTTTTTTCTTTTTTTTTTTTTTTTGCGGGGGTGCCATTTAGTTTTTTTGGTTTTTTGTTTTTACTTTTCATCGTACTGTTGGAATGTTGCTAGCTCCATTTTTTATTAATGAACTGTTGCCATTTTAATTATAGGAAGATGGTTACCACAAAACAGTTGAAAATGAAAGAAGATTTTCAAAATGTTCAGGTAAGAGACATGCTCTTTTATGCACCTATAAGATTGATTGATGTTCTGTAATACCTTCTTCTCCTTGATTTTATTACTTCTTTTTAAATTATTCAAGAGACAGACAGGAAGGGAGGAGCTGCCCTCTTGCCCATCATTGTGGGGACCTGATACTGAACTGGTAGATGACCTTGCTCTGGATCTGAAATCCTT